>NW_023270265.1:6649097-6668779 GCF_011800145.1 Mirounga leonina | reverse complement strand
TCTTTCTTTCTTTCTTTCTTTCTTTCTTTCTTTCTTTCTTTCTTTCTTCTTTCCGTAGTTGATGAGCAACCACTCTCTGCTAAGCACTGTCCTAGGCTCTGGGATGTAGCAACGAACAAAAGAATGATTACAATCCTTCTCTTTGCGGAACTCAAGTTTTAGTGGGGGGAGTGGGTGGAGTGGGAGGTGGAGGGATGAACGACAAATAGAATAAGAGGTGGAGGTATTTGAGTTAGGGCTACTATCCCACAATTTAGACGTCCCAAGCTGGCCATTTCAGAGAGTGTAACCTAATAAAATCTACAGCTGGCAGTACGTGCTCTGGGGAAAGATAAAGCGGGAGGGGTGGCTTAGGAGGCACAGGGTTAAGGTGCTGCTACACAAGGGGTCCTTCCAGCATGTTCATCTGACCATGCACACCTGCGTCTCCATGTAGACCCTGAGTTTGGAGGCAGGAAGTCCAGCACCTCCCTCGGTCCTCAGGCTCCCCATGCTCCCGTCCCCTCCAGCTTGGTCCCTCAGTCAGGCCCGTGGCTCCTAGAACACAGTCTGCTCTGTCTGCCAGGGCAGCTGGCCCTCGAGGAAACCGCCCTCCACGCCATTGTCTGCTAGCCCTTCAGGCCCAGCTGGAGTGTCAGCGCCTCAGAAGCGCCTTCCCGAACCTTGCCCTCCTCCCAGACAGTTTTAATTGCTCCCTCCTCTGCACTCACACACCACTTTATTATAGCACTTAGAGCTGCTCTTCTCTTTAGAAGACGCTGTGATTTATTCATGGGCCTTATTAATGGGCCTCTTCCCGATGGCTGGTGCAGGGTGGCTGGTGGGCCGCATGAGTGCGTGAGGGAAGGGAGAGAAGCCCAGCGTGAGCTGCAGGGAAGGAGGGTCGGGCGAGGTGGGCCTTGGGCAGAGGTCATCCGAAGTGGGTCTCCTGGGCAGAGGGTGGCCCAGGGCACAGGAAAGGGAGGCCCACGCCTCTGGCACCCTGTGTCCTCCCACAAGCTGTCTGGCCCCACTCCTGGTCTCCAGGCCACACCGGTCTTGCTTCGCCTTCTGCCTCGGTGGCTCTTGTCCTCACTCCCTCCCTGCCTTCTCTCCGAGCTAGCCCTAAGCACCGGCTGGGAAGGCCTCACCCCGCTGCCCCATGTGAAGCTCCTCACTGGACGGCGGGGCGGGGGGGGGGGACACAGGGGAGGGGAGGACGCGCGGGCCCGGTTTGTGGCTTCTGGTGCGGACTGCCCGCCTCTGTTTGGGTTCTAGCTGCGACCTTGGGCACATGGGCTGTCTTTTCTGTCCTTCCTCGTCCTTTCCTCTGTGAAGTGGGTAGGAACTGTCCTGGCCCCATGGGGGGTGGGGAACCTTGCCCAAGATGACACACACAGAGTGCCAGCCCAGAGCGGGCATGTAGTACATGCTTAGTTAGCATGAGTTTCCTCCTTCGACTGTCTCTTTCCCTTCAGGGCGGCTCCTGGAGGAGAGGGGCCCTCCTGCCCTTGATCCCTGCCACACGGACCTGCGGCTGGGCGAGCCCGGCAACGGCTGCTGAGCCAACCCTTCCCGAGGGAGCAGAGGGGCAGGCTCCGAGGGGCCAGAGGCTTCAGTGCAGGGAAGAGGCCGGGCCCCTTGTTTCTGTGAGCTGAGCACCGGATCTCCCCTTTGCACGTGCTGACGAGTGACTCTCTGCCCATCTGGGAACAAGGTTGCCAGAGAAACCAGAGATGCCTGGAGCCCACTCTTGGCCTCTTGCTGAAACGCTTCTCTCTGCGAGATTATATATTCTGGGCCACATCCCTCCCATCGACACTTCCTCCCTCACTTTACTCCTTTTCTTACTCCTCCATCATAAAAATCTCCAGAAACAGGTTTTGTTCAAAGTGAATGAGGCAATAAATTCTCTGTTTCTGACAGGCCGACAAGAGAGATAAATTCTGTAATGGGAGATGCAGGCCTGCTCTCCTGCCCTGGGGAGCTCTGCCAATGTTCACGTCTGTCCAGGGAAGCGGGGACCGTGTGGGGGGGAAAGGAGGCATCAGGAGGCCCCTGGGCCCATCTTGGGAGCCTGAGTTCAGGTGGGTAGGTATTCAGTCCAGGGGGGATCCCAGTCACCAATCAGGCTGCTCGTGACCTGGGGCAGGTTTCCTGGTGTGTCTGTGTGGCTGGCTGACAAGCTGGGTGGAATGAGTCCCATTCATTCATTCATTCATTCATTCATGCAATTTCCTATCTAATTCATTCACAGATTAAGGATACCTAATTCCCTTCAAGTATCGCCTTCTTTAAGAAGCCTTTCCACAAAGGACTGAAAATATTTGCAATTCAAGTCATTGCAAAAGATTGATTTCCCTGGTAAATAAAGAGCTCCTACAAATCATTAAGAAAAATAAACAACCCCATAGGAATCTGGGCAAAGGATATAAACAAACAGCTCACAAAAAGGTAGTAGGAAGGGCACTACACCCAATGACATGGGGAAAAGACTGACTCTCCCTCCTGATGAGGAAAGTCCGACGGAAGTGTCCCTGAGATGCTACTCCCTCTTCATCCCCAGGCAGCTCAAGACCCCGTTATCAGGGTGTGGTACAGGAGCATGCTGCCAGTCGGTGGGCACGGTGTGCAAACACTGTGGAGATGGATCTGACCCAGCGCCTCTGGAAGGTCACGTGGCAGGACCTCAACACTGCCGCTACCCTGCAAATCTGCCCCTAGAGGTGCAGCCTACCTCTGATGTGCAAGATCATGCTACACGGACAGGATGGTTTACTGAAGCACTTTCCATATCATCAAAGACTGGAAACCACCGAAAGGTCCATCACTAGGGAGTTGGTTAAATAATTTATGGCAGATTTGCACAGTGAGTACTATGCAGTCATTTACAAAAAGGTAGTAGGGAGCACCTTTATGCGCTAACGTGAGCTCCAAGATACATATTTAAGTGAAAAGGGCAAGGCATTCAATGGGATGTAATGCAAAATACGTTGTTATTTGTGTAAAAGTGAAGAAAACGAATATATATACATCTTCACTTTTATACAGATGGTAGCGTGATTTGTATTATGTCCAATACAATACAGTCTCTGTAACGTGGAGCACGCCGCACACGGTGTATGCATGCGTGCTTCTATACGTCTGTCTGGGTGAGGTCAAAGACCTGTGAACAGTGGCTGCTTCTGGGGAGCAGAGCCAAGAAACGGGAGGCTGGGGACACTGGTGGGAGGGAGGCTTTTCCCTATATATTCTTTGTGTTTTGGAGTTTTAATCCTGTGAATGTATTACCTATTCAAAAGAAAATAAATGCCATTAGCCTTTTAAAAAAGAGATAAAGGAGTCTTCCTTGACTCTCTTAACTGAGGCTGAGGTCTGGGAATAGGTAAGGTGAGGAATGGTTGAAGGACCTGCAAGGGCCGGTGTCTGGAGAAATCGTGGCACAATCTGGGGATCATGCAGCCGGGTGTGGGTGGAGCATAGTTTTGGGGACCCTTGGTAAGAATGAGGTGATAAGAAGCACAGGGGATGGATGGAGACAGAATGCTGTGTCAAGTTAAAAGAGTTTGGATTTTGCTGCAATGAGGGGCTCTTGAGGTTCTTAAGCAGGGGCAGGAAACGGTCAGGTTATATTTGCGGAAGAACCTCTCGGAGGCCGTGTGGCAAGTGGCCTGCGGAGAGTTTGTGTGCTTGACCCTCCACCCTGCCTTTCTTAGCATTTTCTTATTCCGTCTAAAGTAATGCTGACAGGCAGGTGGAATTCATTCTATTGCACATGGGGAAACTGAGGCTCCAGGATAGTTGAGTCACTGGGCTAAGATCTCACAGCTTAGAATTGGGACTCGAACTCAGGACTATGTGTCTCTGGAGCCTGAGCTCGGAACACGGCTCTGTGTGCTCTGCATGGGCTCATGGGTCTGTGAGAATCATGACTGCAGTGGCCATCGTCGGGTCCTTGACCTTCAAGTATTTGGCCAATTAAGTCAATGGCTGCAACTGCAGAATCTTCTCAGCAAGCTCTCAGCAACTCCCTGGTGCCTCTCACACTGAGTAAGGCTCACAGGCTGCCTTAGTCTCTGATCTCATCCACTGGAAGGGAAGAAGCCCATTTCTTTATGGCTTGTTTCCCTCTTCTAAGGACATGGCAAAGGTCAAAGGCAGACTTCTCACAGGTAGCAACAGAAAGGGGTAGAAGGAGGTTTCCATTCGATGGGGTCTGGGGGAGATGAATTCGGCTCCAATGAGGCCGAGCCTTCTAGATTTCCTTCCTGATCATTTGGTTTGCATTTTCCTGCCATTTCTTTGCCTGTGTTTTTCTGTGATTCCCGTTTTATAAATGTGAAAACCGAGACTCAGAGAGCAGCAACTCGTTTGAAGCTGTCTGGTTTGTCAACGGTAGCATCAGGTCTTAACCTCTTGCTTTGGGATCCCAGATCTTTCTCCCACAGGATGCTTCTTTTCCCTCACTATTAATACGGGTTTATTTGATTTCTCCTGGAACTAACCCATAAATGGTTTGTGATTTCTTTGACAGACGTTCAGTAAGGAGAAATCCTAGTCCTCCCTGTTGCAAAACTGGTATTTTCACTATTTGTGTCCAGGTGTCTGGCCTATTAGCCGTTGAGCCCTGGGGCGGGATGGGTGCCCACTAGAGGCTGAACCCAGGAGCCGGGGTGAGACAATGGGCAGCTCAAGAACAAGGCGCTGCTGGGTCTCTGCTGTGAAGACCACCACTGGCTAGTTTAATTAAGAGCTGGGGGAGGGGTGTGCTGGGGAGAAGAAGGGTGCATTGTGTCCAGGGAGCTGATGAGGTCAGCCAAGGAGCGCTGGGAGGGGCCTGGGAACGAGAGGACACTCGCCTACCTCCGGGATGGCCCAGGATCCCAGCGAGAGCAGGTCTGCATGGGATGCCGCTGGGGACGCACTGCAGTGGGACTGACTTCTAGACTAGCTGCGTCCTCAGATGCTGACCCTCCTGGGCCACGGATGGAAGGTCTCCAGGCTCCCTCCAGGCTCCCTGGAGCTCCCTTCTGACTTTTCCCCAAGCCTAGCCCCAGGGTTCCCATGTCAGGTTGGCCAATCACACTCTGTGACTTAGGGTAAGTCCTGGCAACCGGCTGAGCCTTGATTTTTTCATATGCAAAATGGAAGTAAGTCGTGATTGCTTTCTCTATCTCCGCACCATTTTGGGGTGGACTAACTGTGTAAGCAGACGAGCTGCGGCATAGAAATCACAAAGCACTGTATAAGTGCCTCAGGAAAACGTTTTAAAGAAAAATAATCAAGATTTCCAGCTTTGACATTGTCCCCAGGTGATCTGGGGGAAGGCATTTCTCTTCTCTGGGTTTGATTTCCCCACGTAGCCACTAGATCAAAGATGACAAAGGTACCCTGCCCCTATTCCACCCAATGCTGGTGACAGACCTCACTCATGGATCACTGGGGGTAATGGCAGACCTCACTCTGGTGATCTTCCTGACGTGCCTGGATGCTTGTTTCAGAACCCTTCCTAACACAGCCTCCAGGCAGCTACCGCCACTCTGTCAGAGTGGCTGGGAGGAGAGATCTGTTGTCCATTGATGAGCACGTGAGCTCTGATGCTCTCTGACATCTTGGACCGGAGGGACCCAGGGTTCAGGCCCTGGAGAGGAGCTTGGAGACTCCCTCGAGCTGTCCCAGTGCTACAGGGAGTTTCCTTTTATCTGGTTCAAGCATCTCAAGTATTGTGCAGCAGATAATGGCTTCCACTGGGGAGTTCCCTGATAATTTCCAAGAAATTAAAAAAAAAATGACTCCTGCAAAGTCAATGGAATGCAAGCGAGTGACTTAATAAATTCACACCCCCACACATGCTTGTGCTCCCTCTTGTTCTCAACATGAAGCTGGGTGGGGTAAAATATTTTTGAAGCTCGAGCTTCCAAAGGGCACAGAGCGTGGGGAGGGTTGCCCACAGTAGTAGGGACCTGCTCTGGGGAGGCGCTGTGTGCTTCTCACCTCCCTGCAGCGGGGATTATCGTCATCCCCTATGTTACAAATGAGGAAACTTGGACCCAGAGAACAGAAGCCGGTTGTCCAAGGTCATCTGGCTTGTAAGTGATGAGGCAGGGTCCCAAACCTGGCTTCTGAAGCCCCCACCTTTCTGGGGGAAACCACACCACCTGCCGAGTGAAAGTCTCTACAAGTTGGAATATTTCTAGGAGTTACGGGGGAAGTGTTTCCTCATTGTTGATGTTAGGAAAAGCATTGTCTGAGTGTTACCCACCACTGCACCATCCATGTGTCTCTTCTGAGTCGGACGGGAGCCCTTTGCCTCTTTGCCAGGCTCGCAGCTGTAGACACAAGAACCAGGCAGTGCAAGAAGCCGGTAGAGTGGGTTCTGGTCTAGCTAGCAAGCAGTTCTGGCTCCTCTCCAGACAGAAGTCCCTTCGTGAAACCATGATGAGACCCTACTTGCAGCCCTAGCACTGTGGTTAACGGTGTGATTTCTGGAGCCAGGCTGCCTGGATTCTTTCCTCAATTTTGCCGCATATTAGCTGTGTAACCTTGAACCTCTCTGTGCCTCAGTTCTTCATCGGTTAAATGAGAGTGATACTCTCCCCTACCCCACAGCGTTGCTGAGAGATCAAATGAGTTAATCTACATGAAGCAACTAGACAACAGTTCTAGTCCATAGGAAGCATTCAGTAGGGGTTAGTTAAGAAAGAATCCTGATTCTCCGGGCTTGGCCCCAGGCACAGAGAAGTGAGGGGTGACTCGGTGGCATCCGGGGCCTTGCAGATTTCACCATGACACACCCAACTGGAGTAGCGTCTTTATTCTGGGGCTCTCTTCAAAGAAGCTGCAGAGCTTCTTTCTCATATTTGGCTGAAGTTCGGTGATATCAGCTCCTCCTCCAGGAAGCCCTCCTGGATAGGCGGGCTGGTCTGCTCACGCTCCCTGCTGCGGGCTCCCAGCCCCCGCTGCCGATGCCACCCTTTGGCCTCAGACAAAGCGGGCACCAGCAGCGGCAGCCCCCGGGGCCAACTCGGTGGCTTTCATGAAGCTTGAGCTCCCGGGAGCCCGAGCTGGGTTGGTCTGCTTTGAATGCTATTTGCATTGCAATAGGCAAGCCTAGCCTTCAATACAGGCCCCTTCTCTTTTGACAGAACAGCCTCACAATTGCCTATTGACCGGGCACCTGTTCCTGCCCCAGACATTATGCAAATGCCGGCCAGGAGCGAAGCCGCCAGCCCCCCGGGCCATTGTGCATTGAACCCTGATGGCACCCTGCCAGCTCCCAGCGGCCTTTGTTTCCCCGCCTGCGCTGAGCCCCCCCCCCCCCCCCCCCCCACCGCCCACGCAGCCAGGGACCAGCCAGGGACCAGCCGGGGCCCTTCACGTCCCTGGGGACGGCTGAGAGGGGCCTGGCAGGCGAGGAGGGGGCAACCCGACGGTGCCATCTGGGGGAGGGGGATTATAATAATCACTCTCACATCTGCTGAGGGCCTTCTAGTTTGCAAAACCCTCTTATGGCCGTTCTCCCTGCAAGGCACACCTGCCCCTTGAGGAGGTGGGCAGGGCAGGGGGATTGTGCGCCTTTCACAGGGAAGGGGACTCAGGCCCCCTGGGAGGAGCTGGCTGATGCCACACAGAGAGTCAGGGGCAGCAGGGGGCCCAGGGCCGTGGTGCCTGCCTCCAGGCCTTTGGGCACGCGGCTTCTCTTGTTGCCTTCCTCTTGTCCACCTCTCCTTGCTCGCGGCTGAGACTCCCCTGGGCCACCATGGAAGGCCGTGCACAGCGTGGCTCCAGCCCGCCTCCTCCTTTCGGGTTCTTCATCCTCTTCTGTTCTCTGGCCTTCACTTTGCCTCATCCCAGAAAGCTGGGTCCCTGGACCAGCAGGATCAGCATCACCTGGGGGCTGTTAGAAATGCCAGTTCCTGGGCCTCGCCCAGACCCGCTGAGTCAGAAGCTCGGGCATGGGTCTGTGTTTTAAAGAGCCCCCATGGGTTCGGAGGCCCCGGCAAGGCGGAGGGCCACCTAGCCAGACGGCCAGTTCCACTTCCCTCTCTCCCCGGGCCCCGGCTGTCACTTCTTCCCTCCAGAGCCGTGGCCCCCTCTCCCCGCCGCCATTCCCTCCTTTCTTCGGGGCTCCTGCTGTCGGATGCAGGGAACATTACTCAGCCCCTGGCTGGCCCCAGGCTCCGGGCAGCTCTAAGGACCTCAGTGTAGTGAGGGCACAGTCAGCTGTGTCCTTCAGTGCTTGAAGGCAGAGTGCTGGTGCTTTGGGAGAGGTTGGGAGGTAGTGGAGGGCTGCAGGTGTAGACGGTGGACTGGGATGGCAGGGGAGGCCCCCGCTAGAGGTGTGTGCTGCCCGCAAGGTACACCTGGGGTGGCATCGGAGGAAGGGCGAGGAGAAGTGATGCCGGGGTCCCTCGAGTGGCCCAGATGTCCCTTCACATTCTCCTTGAGCTCCCATCTCACCCCGCTCCGCTAATGGCTACTTTGCATCTAGAAGGAGGCCCGTGATCCGGGAGGCAGGCTGGGTGGGGACCACTGAGTCATTCTGGAGGTGACAGTGGGAGCACCCGAACGCTGCTCTAGCTGGGGGTGCTTTGCAGAGCTGCTCAAGAATGGAGCATGGGGCCTCCAACCACAATGGCCACAGCAGGTGTCCTTGGGAGGGTGGAACCCCCAGAACCCATCGTACTCCTTAATGCCCAGTCCAGTCACATCTGTCCCACTTCCTTGCTTCAGAGGAACCACCAGGATAGGGTATAGGAGCAGAAGCAGGGCGAGCACAGGCGTGACTCTAAGCACCATCCAAGCTGCTCCCCACTAGCCCTTTGGCCCTGACAGCCTTTTACCCAATGCCAAAGTGCTGTAGAGAGTTTGGCCAAGGCAGGGAAATCTGATCTCATGAGAGGCCAGGGCAAGGTTTTCAGAGCCAAGTGTTGGTCTGGTCTCACAATTTGTCTTCCTCAAGTGCTGTCAGAGTGTTCTTTGCCTAAAAGATAAATGTAAAAGAAAAGTAAATAAAGTCAGCCCTCCTCAAAATGCATTCCTTAGTGCAGCATTCAAGGCCCCTTTAGGATGTGGTTGCTGTTGCCCCAGCCCACTCCTTGGGGCTCACCACTCTGTCATTCTATTACCCCTTTGAGGATCTGCTATGTGGTGTCATTTCAACACTTCTTCCTTCTGTGTCCATAGGACTAATTCTACTCACGCTTCCAGACTCCTCAAAGGTCTCCTCCATTGGGAGGACTTCCTTATCCATCCTTCTACTCAAGAAACATTTATTAAGTGCCTACTGGGTACCGATGTTCTGGGCTTTGGGGGTAAGGTGTTGATGGATGAGTTGCTGGTCTCTCAAAAAATTCCTAGGCTAGCTGCCATGCTGAGAGGCCCGGACGAGGGATTAGGGGGACCTGGGTAGGGAGGGCTGACGAGAACTTGAGCACACCCCACTAGGTGAGTTGTTCAGTTGGGACGGGACCAACTAGGAGTGGCTGCCCTGTGTCTGGATGTGAGGATGGTAGAATTAGCTCTAAGATGGGGATGGGAGAGAGACAGACACTGGTTGGAGATCAGATGGGAAGCTGTCGAGTCGGGTCTTGGCTGAGTGGAATTTGAGTTGTCCGAGGCACAGGTGGAAGGAGACGCCCACTGGTAGCTTGATGAGGGGTCTGGCCTTCAGGGAAGGTCCGGGCTGAGAGAGACTGCCAGGCACCAGAGTCTGGAGGGGGCAATGGGACCTTGGGCAGGCTCTCCCGTGCCCCCAGACAGATGTCATGGCAGGGTCTGCTCTGTGTTTCGGGTTCCTGTTGCACCTGCTCTCCCTCCTCGTATTGCTGAGCACTCTGTGTCCTGGTGGGCCAGCACCGCTGATGCTAGGGACACCGAGGAAGCAAGTTGAAATGGCCCAGTTTCCAGGTTGCTGGGGTCTGGTGGCTCGCAAAGGCCCTGAAGCCTCACTACCTCACTTGTGTGTGTGACTCAAATCTCTTTGCTTGTGTCTTTGAGCCAATGTCTGAGTGGCATTTGGAAGGAAAGGGGTCCCTAACCAGACTTGGGCTGCTGGCGCCATGGCCCCCCAGGGAATCAGCAACAGGTTAGGGCCCAGACTGCCCTGGGAGGGAGGTGATGCTGCCCCATTTCACAGAGGAGAAAACAGAGGCCCAGGAAGGAGCACTGATGTGTCCTGATCATTCTGGGATATTAGCAGCAATGACATTTCAAGAGGGTAGAAGACAAAGATTTACTTTTGCAGATGGGGGAACGGAACCCCACAGAGGGGAAGCCACTGGCTCAGGCTCACCTGATGAAACCAGATCCTGACTCTTGGTTCAGTGCCCATTCCACTGCACCGTCCCATCTTCCAGGATGGGTGACATCCTTGGCAGGCTTGGGCTGCTGATCGTCAGGAGAAAGTGCCCAGCCAGGTCTTGGCAGATGCCAGGCCCAGATACCCGAGCACTCAGTGAACATGCTCTGGTCCCCACAAGACATTTGGGAACCGTGGACTCAGGATCTGTTGTCCTTGACAGGCACCAGCTGGGAACCCACTGGGTGCTGGGCACGGGATGCGCTTTGGTGCAACTTTTCCCTGTGAGCTGTCCCAGCAGCTTGCAGAAGCAAAGACCACCCCCCCCCCCACCTTTGTCAGATGTGGAAGTGCGGGGCAGAGGGATGAAGCTCTGGCTCCCCTGTATCCCTGAGGGAGGAGGAAGCAGGGTTTGAACGAGGCAGCCTGGCAGCTCCTTCATGTGTCCACCACTGACCAGTCTCCCTTCCGTTGGTCCTCGCACTCCTAGCTTTGCAAAGGGGACCCCTGGGATTCCCTCCTTGCATAGGCTTGTTTCCAGGGCTCCAATTCAGGGTCCTCCCCATTGGGTTTATTTGTATCTGGCCCAGGTGAGAAGAGGTACTTTGGACCCCGAGGCCCAAGTCACCCCACATCACCCAGGGGCGCTGGCTGGGTCCTTCTCCTTCTCGGGTTCCCACTTCCCTTGTGTGCTCCTTGCTGAGGGTGGGGCCACTTTGTGTTTGTAGCAGCCGCCGGGCTCTGGCGGCCTCCCCCTCCTCCGGAGTGCTGGCTATCCATGGCTGCGGAGATGGACTTTCCCTCTGTGGGGTTGGCAAACACTTCCTTGGAAATTGCCATTCAGGCTTCCCCCTTCCAGGTCACCGGCACCTGATTTGTTTGTGAATCAGGAGTGGGGTGGAGGATAATGAAGCTGGAGCCCCTTTCCTTGGCTGTCACGAGAGAAAACCACCCAGCTGAATGGGCTCTGGTATGACTCTTCGAAGGTGGCTTAAAGCCAAGAGGGGACTTGTGGGCCTTTATCTCTCGAGGGGTGTCCCCTCCCCTTGCATGGCTTACACATTTTCCATGGGCTCGCGTCTCTCCTTCCCCATGGACAGCCCATCCGCCCAGCAGCTCTCCTGGTCTGCTCTGAAGCCATGAGCTCTTCTCTGGGCGGATGGGTCAGGCCGCCTTCCCTGTGCCTTCAGATCTAGATGTTGGCGAGTTCATCAAGGGCCTACTCTGCACCGGGCCCTGGGCCGTGGTCCTTCTTACTCATGCTCTCCCTTTCTCAACACGAGGTAGGGTTTATCAACCCATTTTACAAGGGAAAAATGAGCAGTGCAGTGCTGAGAAGTGTCAGGAGAGAGACTCAAGGCTGGGACCAGGTCTGCCTCCTTCTTTCCTTGTCATTCTTGGGAGGTCCTCGTAATCCTTTTGTTCAGTTTCCCCATACTACAATATGAGGGCCCCAGAATGGCTTCCACTAGGGTCTGGTGGACTGTGCACTTCTTTTCAACCCTCATGTCCACAATATCTTTTCTTAGTTCTTACTACTTAGGACAGTGATGATTGCATAGCGGGCCTACAGAGAAAACCGTTCACAGCTATGGCATCCATGCAACTCTGCCAGAATTTGAACGACCCGACATCGGGTGTCGCCTTTAATTTTGGCTATAGTGCTCACAGAATATTCTAGAAGCAGTAGAGTCTGAGTCTAGCCTGCTTGCCTTGGTTGAAATCCTGGCTGTGGACACATAGTGGTAGGACTCTGGGTTGTTGAAAGGATTAAATAAATTTCTATGTGTAACATGCATAGAACTGTTTCTGACACATTGTAGCCATTGATTCGCGGTGGTTGTAACAGTAATGGAGTGCACTGGGTCTGAGGAGGGGACTGGTCGATTATTCTGGCGTTTTTCCCCGCTCCTGCTACAAGGCCCAGGACCTGGGGCCCAGATGGGGAGCCGTGGCCTGGGTGTCCTGCCTGTCCCATCTTTCCCGTCTCTGGTGGACACATGGAGAGCGAGAAGGACCATTTCTGGGTCTTTGGTTCCCGGGGACCAGCTGGGGAATACATGTGAGGCCCTGAAAATTCCAAGCTCATGTTAGCCTGATCTGGCGCCCAACGTAGCCCTGGCTGTGATGGGTTCCAGATGGTGCGCAGAGGCCTCGGGGCTTAGGGCCTGGGCCCTGCTGCTCGAGCCTGAGACCCCCAGGAAATGGGCTGAGGCCCACAGAGCTCTCCTTACTCCTTCCAGCCCAGCCTCTGGCCGGTGGTTCCATGGTGCTCCCTGGGCAGCGCAGAAATATATTTGGGGGGCCTCTAAGCTGATCTGAGTAGCCCTCCCTCCTGTGGTCAGAACAGCCCTAGAAAGGTTGGGCAGGACATCAAGGGCAGCCTCCAGCCCGGCTTGCATCACCTCCTCCATGGAGCCTGCCTCTTTCCTCTTCCTCCCTGCCTTGAACCAGCCATTCCTGAACCCATGCAGGGGTGCAGGCACAGGTGGGGCTGTCGTGGCAAAACCTGAACACAGGTTTTGCCCTGTGGTTCTCCCTCCTAGGGGAGGCACTAGCCAGCTATGGTGCAGCTGATACAGGCTGCTTGCAGGAGCCTAGCCCGGGCAGGGTGTGTAGGGGGGCACCAGGGACAGATTTCTGGGGACAGGCAGAGGCTCAGACAGGATGGACAAATAGTCAGCCAGGCAGAGTGTCCCAGGCAAATATGGTGGTATCTGCAAAGTCAGAGAAGTGGGGGTGGGGGCAGGGAGGGGGAGAGAGAGGAGGAGGAGGAGGGGAGGAAAGGAGCAACGGCGGGTCCTTCTGTCTGTCTGTCTGGGCATTTCACATGAAGCATGGGTGGGGATAGTGTACTGGGGGTCGGTCAGGACCAGGTACAGAGGACTTGGTAGTCACACTATGGAGCTGAGACTCTACCCCGAGGGCAGTGGAGACCTGGGGGTGGGGGAACTGGGGCCAGGGAGGGGGTTGGGGTGGGTGAACTGAGTGGGCTTATTGGTGCATGGGAAGATCACTGTGGCTCCTGTGTGGACAGTGATGAGGGTGCAGGGGAGGGTGAAAGCTGCTGTGGTCCTCCAGGCAGGAGTGGAGGGGAGCTGGGCCTAGGTGCCGGCTGGGGGCATGGAGGGGTTCGGACAGATTTAAGAGTCATTTAGTGCTTCATGGTAGCAATGGGAAGGAAGAGGGAAGGGTTAAGAATGACACCTCTCTGCAGCAAGACTGCCAAGGTTTACACAGATTCTTCTTGCATACCTTCAGTTACAGGCACCTCACTACCTGGTTGTTTAGCAAAGTAGTACCTATTTACTTCAATTTAAATCTGTCTCCATGTGGGTCCTAATGCTGCAGGAGCTGACATAACCCTTATTCTCTAATCGCCCAACAGGCCTTCCAAGGTAGTGTGGTCCCATACACTGTGCTTTTCTCTGTCTTTGTCATGTTTACTGTTGTTGTTACGTGAACGTCCTCAGATTTCTCCCTCCAATTTGGCCATTTTATTCTATACGATTCTGTTTTATTTTTGGTAAACGAAAATACCAAATAATGGATTTACAAAGAGAGTTACAACGGTCACATTGTATAGAACAGCCTCGTCATCCTGCTCAGCTTGTTCTCTTCTGGTAGGTGATTCTGGGGCGGGGGGAATGTCAGATTACAATCAGAAGGTCACTTGGTAAGCATGAAGACAGAGACAAGACAGTCGGCTCACTGGCGTCTCGATGTTTGGAGAGTAAGAGATTTGCCTCAAGTCCCACACTAAGAGTGGTGCCCCAAGAGCTCGAGTCCAGTCTGTCTGACTGCAGAACCTGGCCCATGACCTTGCTCCCCTTCCGCGCCCGTGCAGCAGATGGACAGAAGGGTCAGGATGGGGGTAGGGGCCCAGGTCAGAGGCAAGTACAGAAAGCCAGAGAAGAGCCACGTGGCAGGAGTGGGGAGAAGCAAAGTCGAGTAGGAGGCCTATTTGGAGGAGGTTTTTATGGGCTCGGCTTAGGAGTGAAGGGTTTTGAGGAGTCATTGATGATCCTGGATTGCTGGCTGGGGTACTGGTGGGTGGTGGCATTCTCCCGGCCCCCCCAGGGGACGTCCAGGAGGAGCTGGGCCATAGTGGTGGCAGGAGGAGGGGACGTCAGCCTGGATGTGACAAGGGTGTTGGAGGGGCCTCTGGGACCCCTGAGGAGTGGCCCATTGGTCAGCCATTCAGTGCGGGGAAGCATCTCTGTCCTTCCTGCCCTCCCGGTGACTCTGAGTGCAGATCTCTCCCAGGCTGCTCGGCCACTGGCCTCGCTCCAGGCCCAGCACAAAGGATCCCTGGCCACTCTAGCCCGGTGCCGCTTGTCCCCTCCCAGACTGGCTGCCTGCGCCACGCTGCAGGGCCAGTCCACCTCCCCGGAGACTCGCTTCCAGGAACTACCGCGCGGCCGGTTACTGGCACATCCCGGGACCTCTGGGGACGGTGGAGCCGTCCCTTGGGAGTTGGGCTGGCTGATCTGGAGGATCTGGGTCAGAACGAGCCCAGGGAAGTTCGGCGCTCAGCCAGGTCATCGCAGTCTGGGTGGAGCCGCGATGGGCGCCCCGTGGGGCCAGGGCACACCACGTGCACTCTCCTCCATCTGGGCGGACGCGGCTGTGTGACCTGGGATGGTCTTGCAGACTCTCTGAGCCACTGCCTTCCCCGGTGCACAGAGAGAAGCCGCCGCCCCTCCACAGAGTCCTTGTCAAGAGCAAATGAGGTAATAAAGGCAAGAGAGTGTACTGCATCACTGTGTGAGAGGTAAACAGACCCAGCAGATGTGAACACGAGAGAGAGAGAGAGAGAGAGAGAGAGAGAGAGAGAAAGAGAGAGAGAATACACAGGGGCAATACACAGAGACAGGGAGAGACCCTGCCACCCACTCACCCAGACAGAGAGGGACAGAGACACACAAGAGAAACAGAGGCACAGACAGAGATGGAGACAGAGGGAGGTAGACACACAGGGGGAAACGGAGAGAGTGAGAAACACTGAGGGAGAAGACGAGGTGTGGCAAGGAGAGAGGCAGGCAGAATTGGGGAAATCAGGAGGTGACGAGGAGGAGGGCAGAAGAGCAAGTGACTGAGCGGAGGTAGTGGAGGGAGGTCAGGGCCTGGGGACAGAGGGACAGGGGGCAGAAGTAGGAAAGGGGGTCAGGACTGAGAGCCTGGCTGGGCCCCCCCCCCGGCCCCCCAGCCTCTGGCCCTGGCCCCGCTCCTGGTAGGTGCACTCAGTGCATGGAGCCAGGTGTCCCGAGGCTACCTGAGGTAAGGAAGACTTGCCATGCCCCTGAGCCCGCCGTGGCCAGTGGACATCCCCAAATCCTGCCCTGGGAGAGGCCCAAGGAGGAGCACGGAACTCTGAAGTGAAGCAGCAGGCTGCCCAGCTCTGGTGGGGCCTGGGGGGGCCTGGTGGGGCCTGATAGGGCCTGTGGGGGGCCTGGTGGGGCCTGCTCAGAGGTGGGTCTGACAGCGGAGGTCTGGGTGTTCACCTGGCCCCGCATCACATCTGCCAATGCCCATAAGCCGAGTTCTCCTTTCTAGGCCTCAGTTTCCCTCTGCAAAATGTCAGGGCTCTGACACTGAGTCCAGGGACCCAGGCAGCCTGTCCCTTTGAACGAGGGCAGTCACAACTTTTTTCCATTTTGTGATTGTTATTTTAAAGTTGAGTTTACCCTCTCTTTCCTGTTCCTGTTTTCTGTGCTCATGGCCTTCCTCCACCAGTCCCTCCAGCCCCTTGATTTGGTGTCTCCTCCCCATATTTGTTCGAGGAAAGGCGGAGACCCTTGGTGACACATTGGAAGGAGCTGGACCAGACCCCAGACAGCTAAACGACTGTTATCTGGGCCCCGAGGCTCTGGAGAGAGGAGTTTGGGGTGCCAGGGGACCGACACAAAGCCTTTACTGTTTGGGGGCGGGCCCATTTAGTGAAGAATCCAAACCAAGACTCCACAATGGGTTGACCCTGTGCAAAGTCAAGGAAGGGGTGAGGTCACAGTGGCCGATCTTCCCTCAGTGCAAGCCCCTCCCTGCCCAGGGTGATGGCCCGAGTCCTGTGGGTAGGGCTGGAGACAAGTGCCACTCTGTCTCACCCATCCCGTAGAACGGCACCCAGTAGCACCTCTGGCTGGAATGACCTGGGGCCTCTTGGTGGTAGGAGCCAATTACCCTTTTGGCTTTGGAGGAAGAAGGACATACGATCCCACCCTTCTCTTACCCCAGGTCATACTGCTAGGTGGTCTTTTCTGAAACCAGGGCAAAATGCTGGTCTTCTGATTTGAGAGATGTTGGGGACAATGGCCTGCTCCAAGGATCTGTTCAAACAAGAGGGAGTGCCTTGCCTGAGGAATGATATATGGAGGTTACGGGGTACAGGAAGTTCCTGGAGCTGGATGGAAAGGGGTGATGGCAGCGATGATGGTGGTGTTATGGCCTGGCCTTCAACCCCAAACCCAACACAAAAACAAATGAAGAAACAGGATGAGCCTGAGTGACCCCTGCTGAATTCCTCTCCCTAGTCTAGGGCCTGGCACTTAGCAGGTGCACAGGAAATATCTGTGACCGAGTGAATGAATTCACCCACCATGCGGAGAGTCTGCACGTGGCACCAAACGTGGGAAACCCAGGTGGTTGGAGTCAGCCCTGGCACTTAGATTTCTGGGTGCCATGAGCTCTCTGCTGCCTTGCAGCTCCCTCCCCAGGCATGGCTTCAGAGGGTCGGGAGGGTGGCTGTGTTCGAGGAGGAACCAAGGGAGAGAAGAGACTTTCTTTTCTCCACGGAATGGCCTCCAAGGCCAATCCCAGCCTCTGGAATTCACTTTAGGGAAGTGACTGACTCAGATTTGGGCTGAGCTCTGGATAAAGAATACTGGGTCTGTTGTTGACGCAGTCGGGGAACAATTCCCCCCTTATTTCCCCTGCCTGCATTCCTGCCAACTGTCTTACCCATCCCCTGTTTACCAGACTTTCTCCAGGCTCCTGCCCTGTGCCAAGCCAATGCTGGGGTGGCCCGGTGGCAATACCAAGGGAAGAAATGCAGTCCGTGGGTCACAGGGGCTCATCATCTAGTGGGCGAGTAACCACAGTGATAGGATTGTCAGGTGCTGTCAACATGACTGTCTACTTGGATGGGAGTTGTAGCAAGGGCTTGGAACCCAGGTGGGGAAACTGAGCCTGTCTTCCTAGAGGCCTCAAAGTGTGGGGCAACCCTCCCAACAGCCAACGGTGCCTGAACCTGGGTGGCTGGTCCAGCCCAGACGTGGCACCCAGTCAGTGAGTGGCTGCCCCTTGGGGCCCCAGGCTTGGCTAGAAATGGCCAAACTTTGCCCTGTTCTGCCCTTTCCTGCTGCAGGCCCTAGCACCAGGCCGGAATGTCCTCAGGAAGGGGTTACCTCTCTCCAGGGGGTGCTTCTGGATTCCTGTTTGCAGCTCCAGCCAGGATGTTTTGCAACGAGCTTAGAGAAAGCATTCATTCCGGGAAGAATTGGGGAGTGGAATGCTCCCTGCCAGCAGGGGTGTGGGTGAGAGGGCGCAGGGCTGCCTGCTGGGCTAAGGCAGGGTGGGCTGGGCAGGGGGCGTTGCTGGCTGCCAGGCTGGCCCCTTTCTCAGCCCGCGGGGACTTGAGCCCCAGGGCTGTTTATCTGTCTGTCTGCTTGTCCATCCAGATTAGAGAAGCCGGCTGTCTCCTGCCAGTTCCCCAAACTGCCCGCCTACCACAAGGCAGCTTGAGCTTTGTTTTGTTTTTATTTTTGAATATTTTGGAATATGACTCAAAAGTAATTACTAAATGGAAAGGTACACTCACCTCCAACCCTGCTTCTTCTACCCATGTTCCCTTGCCCCCATGAGTAAAGCTCCCCTTCCCCCGCTTTTTGTTTATTCATCCAGTGTTTCTATTTGTAAAAATAAGCAGCTACATATTTGCATTTGGGCCTCCCTCATACTCCAGCAGAAACATTCTGTATGCATTGCTTTGCACCTTGGGTTTTTTTTGTTTGTTTTTCACTGGACAATGTTACCTGGAGATCGTTCCACACTGGTAACACCGGGGTCTGCACAGTCCTCTGTTGGGAGGGGTTGTGCCATAGCAAAATCAGGCATTTGATTGTTTGAACCCAGGTGCCCACCCATACTGCGCTGATCCCCAGCCAGGCTCTCTATTTGTTTCCTAAGAACCCAACCAAAGTCTTTCCTCCTTTTGTTTAGCCCTACTGATGTCTACCGTGCTCATTCCCTCCTCCCCGTGTGGGCAGCATTACTGTTCATGTTTTGCAGGGCAGGAAACTGAGGCATTAAGAAAGCGAGGAACATACCTGAGGACATCACAAGGAGGTGGTGAAGTCTGGGATTTGAACTCAGAGCAGTCTGGTTTCACAATCCTTCCTCTTCATGCTGTTGCACTGCTCTGGAACCTAAAGCTACCCAGTCCTTCATCTTCAGGAGCCAGCTGGAGCTCCGGAGCCCAGAGGGGGGCAGAGACTCAATCCAGGACACACAGCTGCATACCTTCCCTGACCTCCTGGGCAGAAGGCTTTAAGCCTATGATGGCTCTTCTGCCCATAAACCCAAAGCTGGCCATTAAATGATAGAATAGATTCGTTGTACAGGTGGACACACTGAGGCGGGAGAGAAAAGGGGAAAGGTCACACAGTGCACCTGTAGCAGGCCTGGGGTGGATCCCAGGGCCCCTGACTATAGTTCGGGCATTAGTCCAGGCCCCAGCTTGCCTGCACCCAGCACCCTCCCCACCTGAGAGTCCTCACTTAGTGCCCCTCCCCTCCCAAGCTTCTTCCTGTCTTCTGTAAGGTGATCACTTCTAGGTTCCTCTCAGCCCATGCCCAAGGGCCAGCCCCCCATTTCTATGAGTGTTCATTGGCTAAGGCTGGCCTCCGCCAGCAGGGGGGAGCGGGCTGGCTTGTGTAAGAAACTCTGGCAGTCTGCAGCTGAAAAACACAGGGCTGTGTGTGTGCATGTGTGTGTGTGTGTTGTATATGCATGTGCATGTGTGTGCACATGTATGTATATGTATTGTATTGTATATGTGTGTGCATATGTGTGCATGTGCATATGTATTGTATATGTGTGTGTGCACACGTGTGTGTACTGTGTATTTGTGTGTGAATGTGTGTGGGTGTGTATGTGTTGTGTGAAAGGTGTGTCTATGTGTATATTGTGTATTTAGTGTGTGTATTGGGTATTTGTGCATATATGTGTGTTTGTGCATGAGTGGGTGTGTATATGTGTATGTGCATGGGTGGGTGTGTATTTGTGTGTATGTGTGTATATTGTATATGTGTATGTGTGCGTATGTGCATGGGTGGGTGGGTGTGTCTTGTGTATGTGTATATGTGTGTATATTGTATATTTAGTGTGTGTATTGGGCGTTTGTGCA
>NW_023270265.1:6499942-6649087 GCF_011800145.1 Mirounga leonina | reverse complement strand
GTATGCGTGTGTATGTGCATGGGTGTGTGTGTGTGTCTTGTGTATGTTGTGTACGTGTGTATGTTGTGTATGTGTATGTGTGTAGGTGTGTATGTCTTGTGTATGAATGTATGCGGTAGTCGAGGCTCAGCCATACAGACCCACAGCCTTCGCTCCATAAGCTCTGGGTGTCCATTCTTTTGTGCTACCCCAGACACACATCCTGGGGGCCCTTAGATTCCTTCGGAGCATGATGGTAACAGCCTGAGATGGGCAGCCGCCTCTGTTGGTGGTCTGGGTGTGGCGTCAGGCCCCAGGGGACGATGAGATCCACGCTAAAAGCCTGCTGGGCTATTGTTGGTGAGCATGAGCTCTTGACAAATCACTTCCTCTCTCTGGTCTCAGTCCTCCCTTCCATAAAGTGGGGGTAAGAACATGTGTTTTGTTTTACCCTCAGGGGCAGTGTGAGGATGAGATGTGCTATTTGCCGTTGGAAATTTTACCCAGCTCTTTCCAGTTCTTGGATTTCCACATTTTGCAGGGAGAAGAACTCTCACTATATGTTGTCTTGTATATACATGTATATACTAACATATATAAGCGTAAGAGTGTTTAGGGACTAGGGTCATATATTAAAGTATGTGGGTGCTTGTGTGTGTTAGCTACGATTGAATTACCATCGAGTGCCCGCTCCCCTTGCACAGAGCCGAGCAGAACCTGTTGGGTCTGCTTGTGTTTGAATCCCGGCACCACTGCTTGCTTAGCTGGGTCGACTTGAACCTCGGTGGCTTCTGTTCTCTTCATCTGTGACGCGGGCCAGTAAGGCTGGCTACCTCCAGACTCTCACAGCGATTGGATGAGGTAGGCGCAGAAGGCTCTTGCTTTGCTCACACGTGTGAGCAGTTCTTCATTCACCTGGGGCTGGAGGAGAAAGAGCATGAGAGCCATCACCTCCACAGTGAGTTACAATGGAAGGGAGGTTGGTACCTTCCACCTCTCACCCCCAAATCCTTTCTTTTGCCAGATGCCTGGATTTGATGGTCTTAGTTAAGGACTTGCTATTTGGCACCAGAGAACGCCAAGTGTCTTGCAGAATCACCCACCGCCCCTGGTAGCTCTTCCCTCTGCTGGTGCTGAGTCACCGGGAACCTGCTAGACTCCACGCTCGCCAAGAGGGGTTCCCACTTCAAGTGAGTTTGGGAAACACCACAGACAGTATCTTCCCTCCTGGACATTAAAATGCTTCTTGGTATTAGAAAGATGCTGTAAAACCTGCAGTCAACAAATAATTTTGATTTGGTTTGACCCAGCATTTCCCAAATGTGCACTTCTTTTGAATAAGCCCCGCTATAAATCTCTGTGGAAGGCAGACAGACAAGCACAGATCCACAGAATTCAGGGTACGGAAATCGTCAAAACCACAGGTCTCCAGGTCATCCTCGAAGTCAGGCAAATGCTACGTCATAAAGCAGCGCTTCGCGAATGTCAGCGTGCGTACGTGTCACCCAGGAGCTTGGAAAATGGCAGATTCTGAATGGGCAGGTGTCCATGGGGCCTGAGGTTCTGCATTTGCAACAGGCCCCCGGCGATCCCTGCGCTGCTGGTCCCCAGACCACACTTTGAGTGGTTAAGATTATAAAGAACCCTCTGGAATTCCACCTGTGTGTCTGTCCTTTCAACACCACTTTGAGACCGGTGACCACCTCCAGCCTTTCCAGGACTGGGCCATCAGACCCATCAACAGGGAGGTGGACCGCCGTTCTGTCTGCTCAGGGAAGGGGTGGCCAGGCTGGGTGAGCGGCCGCAGCGAGCACGAGGACCAGGGTTCGGGGAGGACAAAATCCTTCGCAGCTAGGAAATCTTAAATGAGTCTGCCTGAAAATATGACAGTCTGGTTGTACTTCTGCCATCTCTCCTGTCTGGGCAAATAAGGTTGGGGTTGTTAGTGTTTTAATTTATTTATTTATTAATTTTTAAAGAGACATTTCCCCTTTCTTTCCTTGGGTCTGGAGTCATTAAACAGGGATTAGCTGGATAAATAGAGGAAGTGATTTTTAAACTGTTTGCAAACTTAATGTGAAGAGCCCAGCCTTGCAAATTATCACGTCTAATCAGAGGCCCTCGCTTGACTGCTCCAGTAATTGTACTGGTATTAGTCAAATTCTTGTTGTCTCCTCATTAGCCATGAAAAGGAGACTCAAGATGTACTTCATTAGAGTGTCCTGGAAATCTATTGCTGATGTAGAGACAGAGGCAGGGGAGGGAAGGGGAGAGGGAGGGAGGGCGGATGGGGAGGGGAGCGGGGGTGGGTGGGAGGCAGCCATCTCCCCCCTCTGAGCTCACCCAATGTCTGTGCTCCCAGGAGGAGGGCCAGCCGGGGGGCCTGTTCTGTCTCACACTCTTGGGTCTCTGCTTCTACGTCTGGAGGCTTTGGAGGGCGGTAAGCATTTGATGTTCTAGAAGATGCTTGGACTTGGGCTCTCCCTGGAGCTGCGCTCACCAAGGGCTAAGAAGGCTGTGGGTGGCCCCAGGCTGCTCTGTGCCTCTCTGTCACTCCAAGGCAGGACAGGAGAGTCCACGAAGGAACATTAGCCAGACACCAACCTGCAGCTTGCCTGTCTGTTGTCTGATATCAGCACTTTCTCCTCCTTCCCTCCTTCCTTCCCTCCCTCTTGTACTGATTGGATTTTCCTTATCCTCATCCTCATCCTCATCTTCCTTTTATTCTCCTACTTTTTCTTTCTCTTGTCCTTCTCTCTCCCAGCCAACAGGTATTCATGAAGTGGCTAGCCTGGAGGCTATTTAAATGGAAATGCACTGAAATAAAATACGCAAGAAAAAGTCAGTTCCTTGTTTGCCTGAGCCACATTTCAGATGCCAGAGGGCCACACGTGGCTAGTGACTACTGCACTGGACCGTGCCGAAAGCTCCACTGGACAGCTATGGCCTAGCCCCTCTTGCTGCGTCTGTGCTGATGGGCATGGAGGGAAGAGGAGGAGCTGAGATGCTCACAGTCGTCACACCCGTTATAGCTGGTTGAGGATGGGTCCAGGTGCTAGTTGGCAGGCACACACGTGGGGCTCTCTGGAGGATGGGGGTCAGCCGAGGAAGCTGGAGAGAACTGCCCAAAAAGCAGGGAATTTTCAGCTAAAGACCTGGCTACTTTTGTGCTTGTTTCAAGGACAAGACTAGCCCATCAGTGCAGGTGAGCGTGGGGTCCTCACTTTTGAGCTTCGGGTAACGTTACAGCCTATGTCTGAGCAGTGAGCGCCGGTGTCCATGCAGCACGTCTGCCTCCCACCCCCAGCCACCTGAGAAGTCTTCTGCCATGTCTCTGCAGGACCCAGGTGTTCCTGAACTCAGGATCTGGTGAGTCCTGGCCGGGCATCTGAGATGCACCACTCAGGTGAGGCCAGGAAGCGGTCCAGGGCCCCTCACCATGGCACCTTCTCTCCTCTCTTCTTATGGAGCCTTCTTTGCAGCCAAACCTGAGACACTGCGTGGCGCGAGGGAAGAGGAAATGTGCAGGACTTCGACATTAGAGATTAGACACATATGCATTTGCATTGATGCTGTCTACCTTGCCTGAGTCTACGTGATGCTATGAGCTCCCTAAGTCACTCGGAGGTATGAGTCTCAGTTATGGCAACTATAAAATGGGGATAATAATATCTATTTTGTCATTGTTGGAATTAACGACACGGCATGCACAGTGTCCGCCATGGAGTTGTGGACAATACATCAATTCTTCCTCCTCTCTGCCTCTCTCCCTCCCTCCTTCCCTTTCTCTTTTTCATAGGCCCCACCTTTTCTCTAGGCCGGAACTTTGGGCTGCTCCCCTCCTTAACAGCAGTCCTTTGTCTCTCCAGGCTTCTGGATGCAGACTTGCTGTCCTCCGTGCCTTGGAATCCAATTTCTCTACCTCTGCGAAGACAAAGGGCTGAGTCAGCTCCCCAGAGACTCACTCTCGAGGTTCCAAGGAGTCTGGGGGCCTCTGTGCTAACACTCGGGCTGCTAATGGACTCAGAATGGATTCGGGGCTGATGACACAGCCGGGAAATGTGGAGTTCACTGGAGGAGCCATGGTGGGGTTTGGTTTGGTTTGGTTTTATATTAATTTCCACAAAATAGGTTTCCTTTTAATCAGGAATTGGTTGTCTGCATTTCTGGCTTTCTGGTAACTTCCTCCCTGAACCTACAAAAGCCACAGGGGGTTATTAGTTTTGATGCCTCTGGTGCTGAGGGGTGCAAAGGGGCCAAAGCAGTGTCCCTGGCGCCCTGCGCATTGTTCTGCGTTATATGGAAGGCATGAAGCTCCAGAGGAAAGCCCACTTCAATAGGTTCTCAGATGCTCCTGGCACTGCAGATGCAGACCTGTACAGACACGGAAGTGTGCTTTGGGCAGGATTTGGGAGGCCCAGAGAGGTTAATTTACCTGCCAAAGGTCACATAGCTGGTCAAGTGAACTGGGCTAGACTGACCTTCCCAGGATCCTTGGCACAGTTGACCCTTAGTCAGTCAATCTGTCATTGCCCACCCACTGCTTGTGAAACATTGTGGGGCTCACACATCACGTGTTTCATTGTATTAGCTACTGTTCCTGGCAGACACACCTTGTTTTCATGTGGCAATTGCCTTTCCAGACAGACTGTCAGCACAGGGTAATGAGGGAAGATCTGGCCTCCCAGGACCTTGGTAGTGCTGCCTCCCTCCACAAGCCAGCTTCCTCTTCTGAAAGCAGAGGGTAGGAATGGCACCATCTTTAGAATTTGCTGCAAGGCAACAAGGAGATACCATATTGGTGTTCAACAAACTCCCTACTCAAGATAATTCTCTTCTAAGTTACTACTTCCAGTAAGTTCTACAGGGACTGCTGGGCTAGACCTCAAGTTCTCAAAGTGTGGTCCCCAGACCAACGGTCACAGCATCATCTGGGAACTTGTTAAAATACAAATTCTCAGCCCTGTCCTGTACCCACTGAGTCAGAAATTCTTCAGGTGGGGCACAAAGATCTGTATTCTAATAAGCCCTGTGGGCAATTCTCTTACCCCTGAAGTTTGAGAACTTCTGGGCTAGATATACCCTTTCTATGGGCCCAGCGTGGGGAGAAATCATTGTGGGTGATGGTATGTGGTCCGGGGAGGCTACCCGGGTAGCTGCTGGGTGCTTGGGAGGTATTTATTTATGTGCCATGAACTGTGCTCAGGAGTGGGAATGTTGCAGGTGAATTTGCCAAAACCTGACCTGCTCCCACCAGTGCCCACAAGACTGGAAGGGTGACCACTGAGGCCAGGATCAGGATTCAGATTCTGTCTTGGTTGGGTCATCACAAATGTTGTGTCTATATTGGGTCAGAGAAATCAGGATGCCCACCCATCCACCCATGCATCCCCCCCTCCATTCTTTCAACTAAAATGTATTTATTTGAATTAAAGTTAAGTTATTTGAACTTTATTTTAGCCAAGCTTTAAGTAATGCCCTTGGCTTGCAGATGTGAGACAGCCAGAGATACTAACTTGTGTGCTTTGATTAATTTAAAAAGTCAAGTGTTTGAGCATCTGCTTTAATGGAAACAAGTTCCCACCAAATATCACTATCTGAAATATTAAATTAAATATTTCTGTGTGGCATGAAGCAGGAGCAATATTTAAAAGGTCTGGCCCCATCTTTGAGGAGCTCGTCAGGCTGGGTGTAGGAATGAACGCTGTGTAGAGTGGGATGTCACCCCAGGGAAGGGTCACGAATAATAATGCGAATTTATTTAGCTCCCAGAGTTTCCCATCTCTCTTTCTTATCCATTTTCTGATTTAATCCTGGAAACAATACTGTGAAGTCTGAGGAAATTCAGACTCAGAATTTAAATGACTTGCCCCAAGTTACAAAGGAAATGAGCTACAGAACCATAACGAAATCTGAATCTTCAGACTCTCCCAAGTCCTGAGCTCATCCATGAGCTGGATGATCTTCTAGTGGAAGATTGGGCTCTGTGTTACCTGAGTCCTCTTTTGGGGGAAGCTGGGACCCTTCTGGGATGTCCAGGCTGCCCATCCCACCAGTGTGGAGCCATGTCTAACCCTGAAAGCAACTCAGGACAGCCAAGACCCATTTCTAAAGAAAAGTCATCCACTTTCCAGCATGGGTCATTGTGAAGAACTGGAGACACTTGGTCTCACCACAAAGCATGACTCCTCTGAGATCAGAATCAGAAACCCCCACAGCTTCCTAATACATGGTGAATCCCAAGGATTTGACACCTTACCCATGCCAGGTCACCGTGGGAAAAAAAAATCAAAATAGACACTGGTAATCAAAACGTGGTTCTTTGAACAATATTAAAATACTTCAGCAACATTTGTTATAGAATTAATTAACATAAAACCCAACATCCTCATTGCTGCATGGCCCTAAAGTGGTTGCCAGAATTTAATTAGACTTAACCTTTTTTCCTACACCAGTACCACTTTATAATAACTGCAAATCATTATTAATTCCTTTGGTGTTCACTGTAATAACATTAATCATGATGAACTTCTTTCTGTAGTAATGTCTATGTAATATGTAATTCCATAGCAATTTAGTATTAGTTAAGGCTAAATTGAAATTAATTTCACAAAAAGATACTATTTGTTATTGGATACTGTATATTCATAAAGTAACAGTTTATATTCTGGTGGCCAGATTAGGAGGCATTTGGCAAACTGTTGGAAGTTTGCAGAGAGAACTATTTGCTGGCGGTGACTAGAACATACCCCTGCTGGCATCTTGTATCCCAAGGTACCTGAAATATCCAACCTGAAAATGGGTAAGCGATTATGGGATGGTCCTTTGAGATACAGTCTTTTATCAACCGAAAGTCACAGTGTTGGACAAGAACATACCGTGGAGTCGTTTCTAACGGCCAAGCTTACAATTTATTATGCCCGATCTCAAAATTCAAGACACTTACTTGGCTTTTCCTAGGCCCAGTGTTCTCTTCTGTAAAATGGCTATATTATCTCCTCACGGTGGTCATCAGGGACTCTCCAAGGATGTGTTGGATTTGAGAGTGATACGAAAAATAGGAATAGCCAAGAATATATGTGTTGCTAGAAAGAAGAGAAGTAGGAGTGAGAGATATACGAAGATGAACAAGAATAGAACTTTGACTTTGGGAAGCTGCTAGTCTAGGGCACAATGACTATAAGTGGATAGTTAAACTGTATTTTAATAAGGGCAATAGAGAGGTGCTCAGGTCAGGGGTGATAAGGTGCAGGCCTTGACCAATCAGCATGGCGGCTGGTGGGCGGGCATCAGGAGGGCATCTAAGTGCCCGCTGGTTAGACACCAGCTGAACTCAGGGCATGAGGGAGTCTCACAAGAGAGTTCTCAAGCCTGGTGGGCAGGAAAGTGGGGTTCAGGGAAGCTTCTCTAGAGAAGGAAAGGTTGTTGGATGAAAGTGGGCTTTGGCTAAAGTAGGAAACAGCTGAGGCTCAGCTCAGAGACAGGAGGCCCCTGATGTGCATGAGAGGACAGAGCGGCAGTCTGTCCTCACGAAGGATCCGGTCTCCAGAGAAGGAGGGAGCAGCCTTGCTGGATCAGTGTGTAGGGCTCCCATGGAGGGCTTTGGAAGCTGCACTGGGGAGCTTGGACTTCAAAAGCTGAGGGTGGAGGTGAGAGTGATGTAATGGGGCAAGAGCATTGCTTTTGGTTTTGTTTAGTTTTCAGCATTTAAAAAAATATGACCTCACTATTACAGTAAAAATGATATACACCACATATATCAGATATATAGATACCATATACCATATATATAGATACCATAAACAAAATCAAAAGACATTTGATAAATGTTGGGAGAAAAGATTTATAGCATGTATTACAAAAAATTGATAGCCTTTATCTAAAGGGAGCTTTTTACAAGTTGATAAGAAAAAGACAAATAACCTGATAGATAAATGGACAAGGAAAAGCCACAAATAACCAATAATGTAGGGGAAAAAAGAGTCCCTCCCTAACAAAGAATCAAGGAAACGAAATTAAAATAACGAAATACCAGTTTTTAAAAAGGATTTTGTTTATTTATTTGAGAGAGAGCGAGAGAGTGCATGAATGGGGGGACGGGCAGAGGGAAAGGGAGAGAGAGAATCCCAAGCAGACTCCCCACTGAGTGCAGAGCCCAAGGTGGGGCTCAATCTCACGACCTTGAGATCATGACTGGAGCCAAAACCATGAGTCAGATGCTCAGCAGACTGAGCCACCCAGGCAGTTTTTAAACCACATTGGCACAATTAAAAAATGTTGGTAGTATCCATTACTAAAGAGGGAAAACGTGTACTCTCACACTTTGTGGTTTAGAGTGTAAATAGGACACAATCATTTCACTATTAAGATAGGTTTAAAATATGCATGCCCTTTTGATCAGAAACCCCATTTTTGGAAATCTTGGCTACAAAAAAACTGAGGTAAGAAGGTGAGGTGAAATGTCTAAAAAACCTGAAATTTTGCGTGAAAGTGTTTAAATAAATTAAAAAACATCCATGCTATAGAGCATTAATCAGTGACTTGGAAGGATGCCCTTGGTAATTATTAGATGAATACTGTACACTAGAATGTGTACTAGAAACCCACTAATGTAAAAAAAATTATATACAGTCATTATAAAAAGATTCAGGAAATGAAGAATACCACCAAGAAAAAAGGTAGTAAATAATCCTCACAAAATATAATCCCCAGAAATCAAAACATGCAGATATCTCGATAGAGTCTACATAGACAGGAACATAATGGTGGGGTCATACCATGGAGGCAATATTTTAATAAAAAAGTTTTGCGTTAAATTTTATGTTAGTTTAAAAAAACAAGAAACTAAAATGAGATGGAAGGAATTCCTCCATTTAGATAAATACTCTTCAGCACAAGAGATACTATTTTCTAACAGATTCCCTCTCAGGGATTACAGAAAACACTAGGGGGTTGGAGTTCATTGTATTGTATTGTATTGTATTGCATTGCATTTATTTATTTATTTATTTATTTATTTATTTATTTTTTATGTAACTTACTTTTTATTGAAAGTATCTTGCATTCATGATGATGCTTTCTAGGTTTTGCCAGACATTTTAACGTTAAAGGTTAAATTATTTTTTACATGTAAGTAGTGTGAAGTTGGAGTCCATTTTAAAACGACGTATTTTAAATTTGCACAGCATTGAGTGACTTCCTGCTCAGAGAGCTGAGGAGATCAGCACTTACATTTCCCCTTCTCCTTCTTCCCACTCCTTGATATTGTTACTTATATTATTATTTTTTTATCTTTTACATTATGTAACATTTCTATTCCACCCTGTAATCATTATGTCAGCTTTTAATGACATCATGAAAGGAATTTCATGAACTCTGAGTATAAAATCATAGTTTCTCCATACCTCAGTTCTTGATTTAGACATATCTGTTAGCTGACTAGTTATCGATCTGAATTTGGCTCTACTGCATAAAACAACAACAAAAACTGAAGGGTTAAGCAAAATAAAAAGTCTGCTTCTTTTCCGTATGAAGTAATCCTGAAGGAGAAGTCCAGAGAAGGTGAGGCAGGTACACAAATTTATTAGGCAGCTGAACTCCTAGGTGACTTCTCTATCATCACTAGGCTTTAGCCTTTGTCCTCATGATTTGAGATGGCTGCTAGGGCTCCACACATCACATCTGTCCTTCAGGCAGCATGATGGATGAAGGCTAAAGAGGGATATCCTTCTTCCCTTTAATTAGACTTCCTGGAAGTTGCACACACCATATCTGCTTATATGCTATTGACTAAAAACTTCATGACTTGACCATTAACTAGCTGTAAGAGAGGCTAGATTATGTAGCCTTTAGGTGGGTGGCAATGTGCCTGGGGAAGCGTCAAGATTCTTATGACCAGAGAAGCAGGAAAAGTAGATATTAGGAGGTTTTCTGGATTTTGACCACTACTAGCTGGGTTGTTATCATCAAATAGCTTTTTAACATGGGATCAGGAGTAAGCATAATTCTTTCAATCCTTTCCTTGTTGGACATGTCTCCCTGTGGCCTTTATTCTTGAGTGACATCTTGGCTAAATATAATAATCTTGGCTTACATTTTCTTTCCATCAGAATCTTGAATAAATTCCTCCCTTGTCTCCTGGACAAGGGAGGAATATACTGTTAC
This sequence comes from Mirounga leonina, assembly GCF_011800145.1. Classification (NCBI taxonomy): domain Eukaryota; kingdom Metazoa; phylum Chordata; class Mammalia; order Carnivora; family Phocidae; genus Mirounga; species Mirounga leonina. The sequence continues at coordinate 6,638,944 of NW_023270265.1, read as the reverse complement.
CCAAAGATTCTGAGGCCAGCCTGCTTCATTGCAGCGTGTTGATGACTAACTTTTCTACCTGGACTCCTGAAGAACTTTCTCTTCATCATTAAAGTCCAAAAACATTACCTGGTTGTGTCTTGATGTTGATTTTTCTGTATTATCTCCCCACCTCCTACCCAAGACCCTTGGGAACAGTGATGTTTTTAATCAGCAAATTCCATTATTTTTCTTTTCAGGGATTTAAGTATTTCTATTATTATATTTTTATTTCATTTGCCATGCTTTCTGCTCTCCAACAGAAGGTCAACTTTGTCCTCCAAATCTGTTAAAATCTCACTATATTACTTTGACCTTCTTGTGTTCATCCTCTGCATTCACTGATCATCTCAAGCAGAGGGCCACAGGGCTATGGAGTGCAGAGCGGTGGGGTCCCCCTGTTCACATCATGGACTAAGAGTTGTGAACCCCCTGGAGTTGTACAACTTGGCAGCCCCTTCTCAATGCTTTACTTGATATCAGGAATTAATTTGTCATCTGCATTGATTCTGTTCTTAATTTTGTATGATTTCTTTTTCGTTCTATGAAGGTATTATGGTTCTTGTTTTGTTTCGTTGGCTCGCAGCTCCCTTTCCATATTGTTCTATTGCTTTCTTAAACAGTTTTACAGAGATATAATTGACATAAAACAAGCTGTACATATTGAAAGTGACAGTTTGATACGTTTTGACATATGAGTACACCATGAAACCAAGAACACAAATCAACATAATGAACATCTACATCACTTCCAAAATTTCCTTGCACCCCTTGGTAATTTCTTTATCTCTTTGTTCGCTTACTTGCTAGACATCTTTATTCAGTTATTTCTCTATTTTAGTCTTTTACAGTTTGTAGTATACACCTTCAACTTATTGTTATATCCCTTTTTGTGTTTGGTGTAAGATTCTTACAATATACTTTTCTTCTCCTCTCCAGGCCTTGAAGCTATTACAGTTACACATTTTACTTCTATATGTGGCAAGCCCTACAATAGATTGTGATTATTTTTGTTCTAAACAGTCAGCTTTTAAATCGTTTTAAATAAGAAAAAAATCTTCCATGTTTACTCACATACTTACAATTTCCAGTGCTCTTTGTTTCTTTGTGGAGACCTCCATTTCCTTTCTGTTTGAATGGTTTTCTTTCCCATTTCTTGTACGATAGGCCTCCGTAGCCCTTGTGGCCCTCTGCTTGAGATGATCACAGCTTCTGTTTGTCTGAAAATGTCTTTACTTTGCCTTCATTTTAGAAGAGTCATTTTGCTGGGTATAGAATTGCAGGTTGGCAGGCCTTTTCCTTTGGTCCTTTAAAGATGGTGTTCCATCTCTTTTGGCTGGCATTAGTTCTGATGAGAGATCTGTGTTATCCTTCTTCCTCTCTCTCTACTGCACCCTTAGCCTACGTCTGGCTACTGTTAGAATTTCTCTTTATCACTAATTTTAAGCAATTTTTAAAATCATGTGGCTTGGTGTACTTTTCTTCACGTTTCTTGGGCTTGAGGTTTGTTGAGCTTTTGAGATCTTTTGTGTTTGTTTTTCTCAAATTTATAAAAGTTTTAGTGATTTTCAGATGTCTTCCCCTATTTCCTTATCAGACTCCAATTACACATCTATGAGGTCACTTGAGTTTGTCTTACACCTTAGTCATGCTTTGTCCATCTATTTTTAAATTTTATTTCTTTTTTTTTTTTAATTTTATTTCTTCACTGTTTAATTTCGGATAGTTTCTATCACTCTAAAGTTTACGAATCTTGTTTTTCTGTGATTGTTTATCTGCTGTTAATACCACTTAGTGTGTGTGTGTGTGATTTTTTTTTTTTTTTCCCCATCTTAGACATTGAGGTTTTTGTTTCTAGGATTTTGATTTTGGTCTTTATATCACCAGTCTCCATATCTCTTCCCTTCATATTTTTGAACATGTGGAATGCAGTTATAATAACCATTTTAATGTTTTTTGTGTACGAATTATAGGATCTGTGTCATTCTCAGTCAGTTTTGATTGATCAAATTTTCTCCTTATTATGAGTTATCTTTTCCTACTTCTCTGATAATTTTTTATTGGACGTCAGACATTTTGAATTTTGTCTAATGAGATGCTGGGTAATTTTATATTCCTACATATGTTATTGAGCCTTGTCCTGGGATGTACTTAAGTTTCCTAAAAACTCAATCCTGTCATGTCTTACCTTAAGCTTTGTTAGGCCTGACAAGAGCAGCATTTAGTCTTGGACTAATTTTGTCCCTCTACCTTGAAGCAAAATCTTAGAAGTATTTTTTTTTAAGCCTGTGGATTCTGCCTGGTGGGGAAAGGAAAAATTCCCAGCCTGTATGAGCACCTGCACATATGGATGCCTGGAGACTCTCCAAGTGGTATGCTGGAGCATTTGTAAGGCTCATCTTATTTGTTTCCCATCTTTAGTTTCTCATTCCATGTTTTGCAATGGTGGTTTCAGGTTGTTCTGTTTTCTTTGTTGTTTCAGGTGATAAGATAGATCTGGTGCCTGTTTCTTCATCTTCATATTGTTTTATCATCTATTCTTTAGGTTCTTATTTTGATGACTTTTTTTCGTAAGTTTTATTACAACAGGGAAGTGTTCTTCTGTTATTTGGAAGCACGTATTTTCCAGAGTGGGTTCTTTATCTGGTTCTTACTTTGTTTTTCTATTTTTTTCCTGAATAATGTTTGCATGGCTGTCATGCTGATTATTTTAATCTTGTTTAAACCTAACACAGACTGCTCTTCAGTTCTTGACTATGAAATAGTGAGTGGATGTGCTTAAAAGTGTTCCCACATGAACTGAAACGTAGTTATCTTTGTCTTTGCACTACATTTTAAGGCTTAGGTGTTTTACTGTGTTACCCGTTCTATTGTTGTGGTGAAAGTGGAGGAGGACAGATTGAAGGAAGAAAAAACTTTCAGTTTTATCCACAGGGTCATTGGAGTTTTAGAAAATATTCAGGGAACTAGGTTATAAACACCATGAAGGCAGGGATTTCTTTCTCTCTCTCTTTTTTTTTTTTGGTCAGCTTTGCTTACTCTTGTATCCATATCTTAGAACAGTGCTTGACACATAATAGATTCTTAATAACTAAGGTTCAAAGGAAAAAGTGAATTCCACTTTTTGACTCCTGGTTTTATTCCAACTGCTCCCCTTCAGGAGGGTCCAACTCTCTTGAGCAATAGGATAGGTCAAGCATCTAAGCATGACACTGACACAGGGGCTCTGCAACTAAGCCGATGGACAAGAGTCCCCTAGACCAAAGTTCTTTCAGGCAGCCATGCCAATCAATAGCATGGGTATGACCCTGTGGATGTGTGGTCACGTTACATTACTGAGCTTGATCCCAACCCAAGTCAGTGGGAGAAAACTATGGTGTCTCCAGTGCAAAGATCCTATTTAAGCTGAACATAGCTCTTAAATACTGCCTCCTTGATTTCCTTCTTTGTCCAAAGCTCTTCAGGTAAAACTAATTAGAACATGTGTTGGTCCACGTCCAATTTCCAATAACTGCATTTATGTGTTGCTTTTCTTATTCTGATGTTTTATTCTAAAATGGGGAGAAACTCCTGCACAGACCAGCCTCTGTTGGAATCCTGCTTCATTTGGTCAAACTCCAGGGGGTTCTCAGCTCTTGAGGTGGCAAGAATGTAAACAGTCTGCAATGACTCTCCTTCTTGTTTTGTCTGTATATCCTCAAGGTCCTAGTGACCTGTGCATTTTCCATCAAGCTCACTGACTTCAGACAGTCTGTGTTTGTTAATTATCATGATATATGACCCCTTCAGTATAATTCATTTCCTTGTGATCACTGTTGCTCACGCACCAACTTTTCTGTACCACGAACACTGCAGAGCCTCTTGACTCCAGTGCAGTGCTCACTCCATGTTAGAGTCCTTTAGCCTTTTTATGGGGTGAGGGTCTCACGGAGGCAGCAGCACCATTGTCCGGGCTCAGCTATGGTGTCTGGGCTGCTCCACGGGAATGAGGAAGAAGGAAGGACAGGAGTGGCGAGGTCTTGGGAGACTCCCAGTTAATAATGTAGATTCAACCCTAACTGTTTTTTTGGGGTGTCTGCCAAAAGTCATGATGGGGTCAAGATAATTGGCTGGGGAAGCCTCACAGTACAAAGGCAGAAAGCCATGGGCAGGTCTCTAATGAGACGTGTCCAGGAAAAGTGCTGTGACTTCCAGGCTTGCCAGTATCTGAGACAGGGAGAGGAATGACAGGATGCTCACAGAAGAGCAATAAAAATGATTGAGCCTCCACAGAGACTGATTTATGACAAAGGCTCTAGGAGCTAAATACATTTCATTGTGGCCCAACAGAGCAAGTGAGAGAAGGGGAGGGTGGAGGGATTCTCTGCAGAACGAAGCATGGGAGAGAGATAGGAATGGAGGTGGACTCTGAAGAAGGGGGCGGGGCTGGGGAGTCCTAGGAAACAAGGAGAAGAAATCTAGAGAAAGGGAGAGAAAACGTAGAGGAGAGAAAGAGTCTGAGGAAATCCACGAGGACACCTGTACAGCACAAGGGCCCTGGCATTTGAGGGGCAGCTGGGGAAGCCTTAGGGTTGCTAAGGTCAGCAGTCATTCAAATGTTCATCTCCTCTCTGTCAACGTCAGACCTGGGGCCCCTCCTGTAGCAACCCCCAATCCTCTGTCCTGGGGATCTCTGCATCTCCCTTCCCTGCCTGGAAGTGCAGTTAGCTGGATGCATCATGTCCCGCAGACCGCGGGCTTCCTGGAAGTCCAGCACCCAGAGCGGGGCTTGGCATACAGTTAGGTGCTCCAGGGAGACTGTTGAATCAAGTCCTTAAATTTGGGGTAGAAAGGGCTGTTTTGGCATAGGGTAGTTTGGAGAGGGCTAAAGGTGCCTCAGGAAGCCCCTGCCTCAATGCATCCCTTTATTCCCAACCAAGGAGGCCTCTGGCTGTGGAAATCTCTTTATGTTGCATTGAATAGCAGCAACAGGGCCACTGGGAAACATTGCTCTGAGACCCAGGACTGAGCCTTGGAGGAGAAGTATGAGGTTGAACTGTTAGAGAGGTGTCTCCAATTCCACTTCCAAAATTACAGTGTAAAGCTCTTCAAAGACGAGATGAAATAAGGGTAATCATAATGGTCATGGTGAGGTCCTACATTTCTATGCCACTTACAGGTCATGGAAAGCTTTCACATCCATTAACCGTTTGCCCTCCTAACATCCTCGCCTAGCTCAGTGGGTTGTCAGGAAAATCAAAGGTTTCCCCCAGGAACTGAGACTACAGGCATGCCCCACTTTAAGCAAATCCTGCTGTGAAGAAAGCCTGCTTCGAAGAGGAATTTAACGGCATTATTTTAAATGGTGGGTTCCCCCAGCATGCGAAGAAATAGGAGGCAATTTAGTAGAATGCTTGATTGATTGACACATATCTTGTTCAGCACCAGCTGCATGCCGTTAGCATCTAATGTGTGCTGAGCCTGGCTGTTTGTGCTGGGAGATGTGGGAGTGCTTCTGATACGGTCAGCCACAAAAGAGGAGAAATCTTTGCATCTTTGGGTTCATTTTCCAACCCCTCCTCTGCATGCTCAGCTATCTCAGGAACGATCTTACATCCCTGAGATGGTGGGGATGGCATTAAAGCTGACCCCCCTTCTCCCACCAAGCCGAATCCTCCTCTGATACCTTTGATTCAGGTCTGGCAAAGAAAGGCAGTCCTCCCCCACCCCCCCACGGTATGGGGGGCTGTCAGATAACAACGGGCGCTGCCAGTTGTCACTCTTGCTGTGCTGGGGAGGAAGGGGGAAGACCCAGACTCGAGCACGGAGAGACAAGGGAAGTGCCTTCTGGGGCACTGGTTCTGGGTCTCCTGTCCCCACCATTCCTGCAGCTTGGCTGTTCAATTCCTCCAGCTATGATCCAATCACTTCTTCCTCTTTTAATTCAAGCTGGTTCAAGTTATGTTTCTTTCGCTGATACTTTTAAAAATCACTAAAAGGATCCTTTGTGGAAAGAGACAGGATATATACTCAACCCCCTCTGATATGTACAAAGCCAGTTAAATGTGGTGGTTGAGAGTTAGGGCTCAAATACTTGAAATAGTGAAGATTGGAAATACCCAAACACCAACCAAAAAAAAGTTCAGTTAAGTAAATATTGGTGTACAAAGAGGTATGATGTAGCTGCAGAAAAAAAAAAATGAGTAGATTTTCTATTTGGATATAGAAAGAGCTCCAAGTCGTTCTAAGCTTAAAAAGTAAAGTGTGCTATGAGGTACCACTACACACATCTTAAACTGGCTAAAATAAAAATTGTTGACAATATCAAGTGCTGGTGAAAATGTGGGGCTGTCATGCTTTGCTGATGGGAAGGCAAAATGGAACAGACACTCTGTTTGGCACAGTGTGGCAATTTCTTACAAAGTTAAACATACAGGAGCATATGATCCAGCCATACCACTCCTGGGTATTTACCCAGGAAATATGAAAACTTACATTTACACAGAAACTTATACATGTGCAAATAGCTCCATTTGTAATAGTTAAAAAATGGAAACAACCCAAAGGTTCTTCAACAGAGGAATGGATAAACAAACCACCACATTTACACAATGGAATACTACTCAGCAAGGCAAAAGAACAGGTTAGTGGTACTTGCAAATGCTGGATGGATCTCACAGGCCTTAGGCTGAGTGAAAAAGCCCATTGCAAAGGTCACGTACTGTGGCTTCTATTTATTATCTATTGTTCTTGAAGTGACAAAGTACAGTGATAGAGAATTGTTCAGTGGTTGCCAGGGGTCAGGGCTGGGAGGATAGCATAGTTCTAAAAAGGCAGCACGTGGAATGTTCTTTGTGGTGAGGGAGCAGTTCTCAATTCTGACCAACGTGGTGCTTTTACAAGTCTACACATGCGATAAAACTTCATAGAGCTACTTACCAAAAGCATAAAAAATTAGTGTACCTAAACCTGGTAAAATTGGAGGAAGGGTAACTGGATTGTGCCGTTGTCCATTTCCTGGTCTGATAGCTGTACTATAGTTACTGAAGATGTTGTCACTGAGGGAGGCTGGGTGGAGAGTATGTGGGAATTCTCTACAATTTTGCAACTTCTACATGAGTCTAAATTTATTTAAAAATAAAAATAACCGGGTGCCAAGCAACATGTATAATATCTGACCTTTTGTGTAAAAGGGGAAGGACGAAATTTGTGTTCATGTTTGCTTGTACATTCCTAAAGAAACTGCAAGTTAAAAAAAGAGACGTAGAAGAATAGTTATTGAGAAGAGGGTGGTTGAATATACAGAGTAATGCTGAAGAGGAGGCTTTGCTCTATCTTTGATGCTTTCTGGATTTTGAATCATGTTTATGCTTTCTTAAGTTTCTTAAAAATTAAGAGAAGATGTTTGTGGGTTCTAGACTTACTTAACAGGGAGGTAATTACATTTGAATTCCAGTTCTAGTATTCACCAGCTGTGTCACTTTGTACAATCCAATTTGCCTCTCTGTGCCTCAATTTCCATGTCTGTAAAATGAAGCTGATACTAATAGTATGTGTCTCATAGGGTTGTTATGAGGATTAAATGATCTATAGCATATAAGATGCTTAGCGCTTTTCCTACCTGGAAATATAGTGGTTTTATTCTTTTCACATATGCCCATTTTGTAGAGATGGAAGCTAAAGCAGAGAGGGGTATAAAAGGTTAGTTCAAAGTCACACATTAGTAAACACTGGAACTTGAACTCAAATCCAGATGTCTTACTCTGAAGCCCACATTCTTGACCTCTATACTTGCCTGCCTCCATTTCCCACTGAGTGGTTCCTTCTGAGTTTCCAGCTGGGAAACAAAGGGTGGAAGGGAAGCCAGCTAACCCCCAGCACAAATACACTGTTACTTCCAATCTCCTTCTTGTGTCCAGATAATAGCTCACCGTCTTGGCAAGCAGCTGCCCTGGGATGGGGTTGGTCATGGCCATTGTCATAGCCAGGCACTGGGCTGTAAGGGTCAGTATTCCCAGAGTCGCCCCATCCTCAGGGCCCAGCAGCAGCCATGAGGCCTGGCCCCAAAACACATTTTAATAAAATAAATTTATTTCACATTCTATATAGTGATTTCTGTTTTATATTACATGAATGGCTTTCCCAGTAGGTTTTGAGCTTAATGCATGTTGGGATGGTCACGGCTCTCAGGTCTTCTAGGGCATCTGCCCAGGATGGGGGTGGGTGGGAGGTTTCGCCCCCAGGGTGTGGGCAGTGCTCTGAGAGAGACAGAAGGAGAGAAGGCCCAGGAAGGGGGAGATGTCAGGGGCTTCCACGTCACACAGCCCTACTCCAGACTCAAGGTTCAGCTCAGCTGCCAGCTCATGGTTCGGCCTTATGTAAATCCCTTCTTCCTGCCAGACTTTGGTTCCCTCATCTGGACCACAGGCTCTACATCCCTTCTGTTTCTAATCCTTCTTGGCTCTGATCTCAGTTTCAGAGCCTGGAAACATGGCGAAGGGATTGGAGGGGACATTGGCTTGAACTGGATGCATGTGTCAGGTTTTGGATTAGGGACTGTTGAGGAAGAAGGAAGAGAATGAGAAAAGCAGAGAGCTTTGAATGCTGTTTATACTTTCATTCAGCAAACATTGTGTGAGCCCCCACTATGTGGGTCCTTTTCTTAGTTGTTTGGGACAGGGCTGTCTAATCCATGCCTATCGAGGGACTTGAAGTTTAATGGGGAGACAGACAAGAAGATGAGGATGGCGCCTGTGGTAAGCTTTGCAGGGAGAAACAGAGTGGAAAGGAAGGAACCAGGAAGCAGAAGGGCAGGAGGCTCCCCTCTCCGTGCAAGGAGAGAGGTTCAAACCTACCATTCACCTGAGGAAAGAAACACGTCTCTGACATGGAGATATCAAGATGGTGGTCCATGGGCCAAATTCCAGCATGGGTAGATTTTATTTGGTTCCATAAAATACGTTAAAATTGTAATAAGCTTCCAGCTATGAAAACAGATTTTTTATAGAAACCTAGGATTCTGCTCTCAAAGACAACAACACAAGCTGCATTTCTGGGATGTGACAGTGGTTGGCCAGAGCCGAGGTGAGATGGCCTCTGAGGGAAGGGCCTCCCCAGGTCCCCAGTCTCCACCACTCCCTATGGTGCCCCTTCCCTGGAAGCCCCACTTGTTTACTTTACCCTCCTGACTTTCCTAACATCCGAGTTTGTGACTGCTGGTCTTGTTATTCTTGTAAAGGGCTGACTGGCCTAGTGCTTGGATCCATTCGGGGCCAGGTGGACAGAGGCCTGCCTCATGTCCCCAGGCCCCAGCAGCCACTTTACTTTGGTCATCATTAACACAATCTGCGGCCAGGTTGGAAAGATGGAAAGCATCCTTTCAGGCCCAAAGGGCCCCCCTTGGCAGGTGCAGAAGCCAATTCAGATTGTTTTTCTTTTTTTATTTGCTCATCTGAAAAGTCCTCCCAGATCTTCCTTCTTATTAACAACCTACACACCATGCTGTGCTTAAAGTTCAGAGCGCCATAGGATACAGAGCCGTAATTAATCTCAGTCCCCTAGTTCTAGAACACTTAGAGCAATTATAATTTACTGTCGGAAAACCAATTTGGGGAAGCGGTGGTGTTCTCACCCCTGATCAGGGCTCCACCAAATGCCACTTCCTGTCCACGTGCTGCCTGCTGGGAGAGCAAGGCTTTTAGTCTCTGTATCTCTGAGAGGTGACACAGGCTTGTGAAGGCAGGGGGAGGGAAGCGGGAGGGGGCGAGCCGCTGGGGTGGGCACGGGCTTGCCGGACCGCTGCCCAAACTCCCCCTGAGCTAACTTTGCCTCCCTGCTTCCTGCAGGCCCCTCATTTTCCAATTTACTCCAATTCCCCAGCCACTGTCCAGGTCCCTCCCTTGTTCCAGGCGCTGCTTGGTTGGGGCCAATGCCAAGGCCCATTTCCATCTTCTGTCCTCACCCCTTTCTAGCCACTGTCCCTGCTTCCCTGGGCCACATTTGAGCTTCCAGATCCATGGGCAGAAGTTCCCTTCTTTCTCCTCATTTCTTTTTTTGCTCAGGGGCAGATTGTCGTATCCTGGAAATCACTCCCAGATGACTGGGTCCAATGGACTCACCAGGCACGTTTCCAATCATCATTCATGGGACGAGAGTGGAGCTACACGCATGCGCACCGGGTCGGGATGGCACGCTGCTGGATACGGCGGGGTGTTTATGGGCCTGATTACCCTGCTGCCTGCGCCCTCTGCCCAGGGCCACATCCCACTCGTCCACTGGGCCCAGGACCCAGCAAGAGGCCCACATGGAGCCAGGGAGTAGTAAGGGATCCACAGGGATGGGTAACTTAACAGAAATGCATATACACAGTAGTGCAGGTACAAATATAAATACTCCAGGGGAACAAGCTGATAATGGCCTGCATTCATTCATTCATTCATTCACCCAATCCTGATAGTCACCAGGACTGTGCTCTATTGAAATTAATATATCTTGCCTCTGATCCCAGCTTTAAAGTATCCATAATGCAGGGTGATAAAAAGCCCTACTAGAGGTCCACTTAAGGGGTCCTGGGGGCACACAGGAGGAGTCCTTGACTGCTGGGTGGTAGGAAAGCATCCTGAAGGAGGTGATTTTTGAGCAAGGCCCAGATTATTCTGTGCTCATGTCCAGCACTGCACTTAAAAGTTGTTCTAAGTTTATCTGTGTATGTGTTTGTGTCCCCAGGAAGGCTGGGACCCCTTTACAGAAGGGACCCTGTCTGCTACCCTTGGATTCTCATCACCCAGAATAGCGCCTGGCCCAAGGGATTATGTATTTGGTGTGTGTTCAGCGGATGAATGAATGAATGAGCGTTTTCCAGGTAAGAAAGAGGAGGGGGTGCAGCAGGTGCGTGGAACAGTTCGGATGGGTGGGAGGATGCAAGTCCGGGAGCTTAGTGTTGGTGCTGAGAGCTCAGGTGAGCAGGGTTGGAAGGGAGTGTAGTGAGCACCAGGGGAGTAGAGGGGCAGAGACACAAAAAACAGCTTGCAGGAGTCACACTTGGGGTGACAAACTCTGATGCCTTCAGAAGCAAGGCAGACAGAAGACATTAATGAGGGTGGCAGGAGTGGTGGGGCCATGGAGACCTGAAGAGAGCACGACCCACTGGCAGCATTGGAATGCCACCTGGCATACATGCTGTTAGCCAAAAAAAATATCCAGGCCCTCAGGTCACAAGTTTGCAACTCCCCCCGCCCTGCCCCCAGGCTCGGTACTACACAGAGGGGTGTATGACCTGTGGGGAGGTCCTGCCTTGAATTGTTGGGGAAGAGGGATCACATCCCAGTTCAGCCCCTCAAATGCCAGGAGCCTCCTGAGCCTTGGCTAAGCCCCTTTTCTTTTCTGCCCCTTGCTTGGTTCACCTGCTTGTTCACCTGCCTTGCCCACCTGTCAGGCTGGTTGGGACAATGGACACTCAGTGCTCGGTAGATACTGGAGCCCTGGGCACAGGTTGGCGGGGGTGGTTCATTCCAAGGTTGAGGCTAGGGAATGTCCTGGCTACCGTGCAGAGAGGCGGACTGTAACGGGGCAGCCTTACAGGAGATCTGGAATATCTCCCTGGGGGGAGAGTTCTGGCAGAGAAGGAAAGGCCCCAGACTGGAGTGGGGGAAGGAGAGTTCATGCAGTTGAAGGGACCAGGGCAGAGAGGATGGCCGGGGAGGCTTGGGGTGGCCTGAGAGAAGGTTCTGAAAGAGCCGCTAAGGGAGAATGGCAGCAGGGAGTGAACAGTCAAGGAGGTGGCCTGAAGCTTCCCCAGCAGCTTGAGTCCCTGAGACCTGGTGGGAGCAGGAACAACATCTGGAAGAAGGTTGGGCATCAGATGATGCTTCTGGAGGCCCAGGATAAAAGGTTGGGTTGGATTCTCAGCCATACCTCAGCATTCCTCATAGCCAGACACAAGTCCCTGTCACCCACCTGGACCCACCTGGACCAATTGTGGGGTACCCCTACCCACTGGAACTGGGAGGGCTGGGCAGGCCCCCGTTCCCAGGGTCATCACGGCTAGCTTGTTGGTGACTCCAGCCCCATGTGTGCCCAGCTCTGCATCTCAGCACCCGCAGAGGTGCCCGGCACATAGCAGGGGCTCCGCAAATCCTGCTGTGCAAATGAGTAGAGGGTTTAGAGTCCCAGGGAGAGCCAGGGCACAGTCTCCAGAGGCCTAAGAGCAGTTGGGCAAACACTTCCCGGGCACCTACCACAAGGCAGCAATAGGCGGGGGGCCAGGGCCTCCCCCATGACTGGGATGGATCTGGTCCTGCCCTCAGGGAGTGCATAGTGCAAGGGGGAGGCAGAGCCCTATGCTCCCCCATGGCCAGAGAAGCTGTGGCTGCCCGGATTGGGGCATCCTGGGAGGGGGGCTTTCTGAGTCCTCATTCTGTGGTGGGCTCCTTCCTCCCCTTGTCTTGCCCTCCCACCAGCTCCCATTCCCTCTCCAAGGCCTGGCTCAAACAGCACCTCTTATGGCAAGTCGTCCTTTATCCTCTTTCCAGTTGGGCTCTCTCTTGGGCCAGCTCTGTTCTCCCTGTTCTCATTACCTGTGCTTAGGGGTCTGTGCATCTACTGAGTCTAAGGTCATGTGCTTGGTGGGTGCTTGTTGAATGAATGCCTGACCCGTCAGCACTTGGGATGACATTCCTCTCTCCTGCATGGAAGATGCAGATGGGGCACTAAAGGACTTGGTCCTGCTCAGTGTCCCCCATTTCCATCCTCCAGGTGGCACAGAGCCCCAACAAAGAATAGGAGACACTGCTTTGCTAACAGTAAAGTACTTTTGAATGTGCACCAGATACTGCTTGGCCCTGGGTACCCATTATCTCATTTTATTCTCGCCATGGCCTTGTGATTTGATTGTGCCGTTATCTTCATTTTACAAAGAGGGGGATGTGGAGACTCAGTGACTCAGAGAGGCCAAGACATGGACCCGAGGTCACACAGCCCTGGTGTGGTCCTTAAGACGGATGGCTTAGCCTGTGTGTCTGGTTAAGGAAGGTCTTCTATCTGCCTGAAGAGGACAGAAGATCCCCCCCCCTTCCTTCCCCCACAACACATTCCAGATACAAAAAGAGTCTCCACCTGGAGGCCTGTGGACTTGCCCTGGCCTTGGTGTTGTTCCCACGGGAAGCTTCCTGGGCTGCCCCAACACTTGTAGCTTCCCTGGTCCTCAAGGACCAAGTCACAGGTGGTATCTGATTTATGCTGCTCTTCCTTGTGCCCTGCATAGGGGTAATTCTTGGTCACCTGGCCTCCACACTCCCTGAGGTCAGGGGTGGAGCCTGGACACACCGTAGGTGCTTACTAAGGACATGGGGCTTTATGGCTATGTGGCTAAGGTCCTGTCCTTTTTGAAGGTTATCAATCCCCACACATAGCCACCTGCCTTTCCCCCTTTAAGGCTGATGCTTGCCCATTGTCCATTCTAACCAGTGTCTTTCCAAAGAGTTGGCCTGGCCGATGGGGAAGGCAGGAGGCCCAGGGTGTATGTCTTAGCACTGCCACTGACTGGTGGTTTCGCCTCTGGGTCCTCAGATGCCTCATTTATGGACAGAATAATCAGACATGTCCTTCAGGGTATCGTGAGGGATCAAGGAAACTCAGGGGCCATTCTCTGTGCCTCAGTTTTGGCTAAGCTGCCCAAGGCTGAGAACCACTGTGGGTACTGTTTGATTCTAAAGAAGATGCTAGACCAACAGCCTGGGCTTTGAGGTAGATGAGTAACAGCAGGTTTTGCGACCTTAGCTCACTCCCCACCAAAAGGGATAGGGAAGAGGCCCTCAGAAGAGTTCTCTTGGGGGGGAAGAGTAGGGGTGCTGGGGTATTTGTCCTCCCCCTCACCTGCAGCTTAGTGAGAGGCTTTCAGGAGGGTGTGTCAGTCAGGGTTCTCCAGAAAACAGAACCAATAAGATATTGCTGCTTAGAGTCCGAAGGCCCAAGAAGCAGGAGCTCTGATGTCCAAGGGCAGGAGAAGATGGATATTCCTACTCAAGAAGAGAGGGCGAATTTGCCCTTCCTCTGCCTTTTTGTTCTGTTCCAGATCTCAAGGAATTGGATGATGCCCATCCACATTGATGAGCCTGGATCTTCTTTACTCAAATTCAAATGTTAATGTCTTCTGGAAACACCCTCACAGACACAACCAGAAAGAACATTTAACCAGTTACCTGGGTATCCCTTAATCCAGCCAAGTTGACAAATAATATTAATCATCACAGAGGGCTTGACAAGGGGGCCCCCACAGTTTAGGAAACATAATGATAAGGTGTCTGCTCCATGCCCAAGAAGTCTGACAGGAGGCCACTGTGGGTGGAAGTGTCTGGGGCGGCAGAAGGGACAGTGAGGTGTGCGTAAGGGTCAGCTGCCCTCTTGGCAGCAAGCATACAGGGGCGCACCTGCGTTCCAGCATCTGGCTGTGCAGCCCCTCCAAAGAAGCAGACCCAGGGGGGCAGTGTGGCCTTAAGAGGATCCTCAGAAGTCGGGCAGCTAAGGAAGCATCTGGAGGCGATCGGCCACAGCTGAGATGATGGAGTTGCCAGCAGGGGACTCATCCAAGAACCCATGACAGCCCCACATGAGAAAGAGCTAGAGTTCATCTACCAGCTCCATGGAGGACAACACCAGGCCCCAGATGCCCTGCTGCAGGAGGGGCTGGGATTTGAACCAAGGCAGCCCAGCTCCAGAGTCCATGCTCTTATCTCTTCTACACAACTGCCTCCCCTTAGACAGTGTCGTTAAGTGTCACCCGATGCTGCCTGGGCTTAAAATCAGAGACTGGGGGCTCCTCGGCAGCTGCTTTCCCAGTTTGCTCTTGTTGGAAACTGATGGTGGAAACCCAGTTTGTACCTGGAGCCGGGTTTATCCCCCCAACCTCTGCCTGGGTACAGTTCTACTCTGTGAGAGGCCATGTTCAGCTCTCTGTTCCACCTCCTAGTCCCCCCAGGGCCCCTCCCCCGGGGGGCAGAAGGGGAGCAGAGGGTGGGCCCTGGGAGCCGGAGATCAGGGCAGTGACTGGCCGTTGGGAGTGAGGTCCAAGGCGTGCTGATTTGCAGATGGAAATTTACATACATAATGTAATTTGGGCCGATTGAATTGTCGATTAAGATGGCATCACTTGACATGCAACACGTACTCTGGCGGGTGACCGAGGAGACAAGAGGCCCTTGAGATGCCTGTAACAAAAACACACTTTTGTTTTTCAAGGAGATGGCCATTTCCAAATTCCACATTTTAACAACCTCCTCTCCTAAGCCCCCCTTCCCTCTGGGTCACAGCTGGGATCTGTTGAGATGAAAAACTTTATGGGCAATTCGCATTTAAATCCCAGGCACAGTAAGCATGCTCCTGGGTGCAGCTGGGGAGGTGGGGGGCTGGGACACCCCCTCAGACTGGGGAGGCTGCGGTCTGGGGCCCTCGGTCAGAGCCCTACAGCCCCCTACCTATGACAAGCGAGGAGGTGGTGCTGGGTGCGCACTGGGGCTGTGGGGAGGGGAGCACTTCCTGGCTCCATGATGTTGGGCACCAGGCTTTGCCTCTCAGAGCCTCAATCTCCTCATCTATGAAGTGGAGAGAGTGTTCCACCATCACCTGGGATGACTTTGGTGGGAAGGAAATGTGATAACCTAAGAACCTTGGAAATCATTACACAACGTTCATCATAGTAACAAAGGGTAACTACTGCATTGCCACATTGTCTTACTCATTATTTTCAGGTTTATTAAAGTGACAAATTCATTGCTGCCCCAGGGCATTTGCACAGGTTGTTCGGCCTGAAATTCACTTCCTTCCCCCTGTGCCCCCCCCTTTGCCTGGGGGGCCTTTACTCTTTCCTTAAGCTTCAGCCTAAATTCACTTTTCCAGGGACTTTTATCTCCATGCACAGCCTCACCCAAGTCTTCCTATTCTATGTTCTGAATGCCCTGAACCTTTTCTTCTTACACAGTTGCAATTCCATGTGATTACTTGTGTCCTATCAGCCTCCATACCAGGTTCTAAGCTCCATCAAGGCAAGGACTGTGTTTACCTTATTCGCTGCTGATCCCTGGCGTCTGCTGCAAAGACTTTCAAAAAGTAGGTGTTGCATGTTGGCAAAACACACTCCTTCTCTTCACCTGGCTAATTCCTACCAATCCTTTAGGTCTCAGTGTACATGTCACTTCCTCTGGGAAGCCTTCTCAGATGCCCCTGATGTGAGTTAGGTGTCTCCCACGTGGGTGCTATTACAGGCCCCCGGGGTGGCCTTCCCACCGCACGGCCCCTGGATTGTCACTGCTCATCTGTTGGTCTCCGTCCTCCACTGGACCGTAAGTTTCCAAGGTCAGGGCTGGCATCTTGTTCACCAGGGCACCCCAGCACCCAGCTAAGGGCCTGGCATACGGTTTATCATGGAATAAACAAATCAGAGGTCTAATCTGGGCAAGAGACTCACACTGTGGCTCACACTGTGGCTGTGGATGGAGGGGATGTGACCCAGAGGCTTAAGGCAAGGGAGTGATGGATCCTGCCTGGAGACGGCTGGGACCTCAGAGCATGCTCACCAGGCATAGGAAAGACCTGTGCCTGATGAATCAGGGCTCCCCGAGTCCAGAGAGAGCCCAGTGTTGGGTTCCTGCAGGCTTCCTGGGGGAACCAGACTGAGCTGAATGCTGGGGGTGGGTGGTGGTGTTTGGGACTGACTGATAAGTTGGAGAGAGGGGCTTGGCCCTGAGAGGGTGGCAGAGGAGCTTCTGGGCGAGGTGCCCGGGACTGGCCGCTATAGGGATACCATCTGGGTGTCCTTGTCCCATGGGCTCACAAGGGCCCATGTGCTTTCTGTCTTTGCCTGCAGAGGGAGGGACAAGGCTGGTGGTGGCACCCCATCTCCTGCTGGCTCCAGCTCCAAGATTATCGCTCAGCAATTGGAGCCTTGCTGTCCTTCCCCTGCACTAGGCCCTCACTCGAGGGGCCCGGGCAGCAGTGTGGAGCCCATGGGGATCCTATCGGGCTGCCTGCTCCCTATAATCCCTTGAACTCCAGCTGTAGCACCCGGGGACTGGCCTTACCCCAGTGTCCCCCTGCATGGTAAAAGAGTCTTCCTTCATAAGTCCAATGGATGGAAGAATTTTGCACATAGTAGGTGCTTAATGAATGCTTGTTGAAACTCTGTTGGGAATCCTGAAACTGTCATCCCCCACGCTTGCTTTTCTAGCCACCTGCTTGGAACAGCGTAGACCTATGAGCTCATTTATAAACCTAATGAAAGTTGTTAGTAGCCAGGGGTAGAGAACAGAGCCCTATGGCACTCTACTAGGTACTTCCTTCTGGGCCACTAAGAACCCATGTTCAGCAGTGTTCAGGAGTTTCACAGGTTATTAGATAATAAATTGGGCCCAACTATGTGGCCATAGAACTCATCTCCTTCTGCCCTTTCTAAAATAAAGTATGGGGGAAGTATGACAATACCTTTCAGGAACTCTTTGGGTTCTGTTGACTTTCTCTTCTCTCCCAGAGCCACCTGCTACCTTCCGTGTCCCATCATGGGGCTCTGGTGGAGCTGATCACCTCTGTGGAGACTGGGTACATACTGGCCTTGGGATAGATACTCTGGCCCATTCTTAAGGGGTGAGTCTGAGGGAGGGGACAAAGGAAGGGCACAGAGAAGGAGGGTCCCTGGGTTATTCCCGTCTCTCTGCTTCTCACATTGCTCCTCCTGGTCACCCCAAATTGCCTCCTCCTCTGCCCACCCTCCCCCTCATCTCCTGAGGCCACGGGCTCCCCCCAAGTCAAGCAGGGTCATCCACTGACCCATGTTATAGGGAGAGCTGCCACCTTAGTCCCCCGAGGACCTGGCATGTCCTGTCCCCTCTCGGGGCCTCAGCCCGGTGCTATAGAATGAAACACTTTGTGGTAGATGGTATCTGAAGGTTGAACATGCTCTGCACACATTACAGCCTGCATTCTCGGCCCGCTCAGCCACAAACAGTGGGGTGTCAGGAAAGTCCCTGCTTCTCTGGCTTTTAGAGCCCTCAGCTTTAAAGTCGTGGGGCTGGGGCTGGGGCTGGGGGAGGCGTGCTGGGTGCAAGAAGCTTCAAGGACTCTTCCTACTGTTCCTCTTCAGGATTCTATGAACCCTAATACCAGTGACTTAAAAAAAACTATTTAAAGAAAAAAAAATCCCTGAAAATCACTACGCTGTAAGATTTTATTTCTCCAGAAATGATCAGGAAGGAAGAATGTGGGACGCCTCAAGGTGGTGTGTGTGTGTGTGTGTGTGTTCTTTTTTTTTTTTCCCTTTTTTTACACTCCAGTGAATCAATCTTTGCAGAGAGTATGAAATGAAAATCTGCCACCTTGCAGTAAAATTAGAGCTGGCATCGCTGTCTTAACAAAAAAATAAAATAAAATAAAGAAGAAAAAAAGAGAAAAGGCAGCCTCAGAAAAATTATGACCAGCTGCCTGCTGGATTCACCCTGTCGAGGAAGTGCCTTGTGACACATTTTACGACCCAGAGGATTATGGCGGCCTCGATGCTTATCATCTTAATTGCAGGAGCAGGTTTGCAGCCAGTGGGCTCCCTGGAGCCCCCGTGCTCTGGCCCACATAATATGCCTGGCTCTTAATCTGACGAATTCTCTTCTTTACTCTACCTGCTCCAAATTACTTTGTGGAGGCTGCAAGCGTCCTGGCTACTAGTGATTTTTTTTTTCTTTTTTCTTCCTTCCTAAAGTGGGGTTGTGGAAGCCCAAAGAGGTGGCGGGAGGGAGAAGAGCAGCTCATTCTTCTCAGTGTCCTCCCGAGGTGGCAGGAGAGGATTGGAGAGGGGCGTCTGTCTTTCTGGGTCATGAGCTAGTGAAACACGTGGTGGTATCTGAGTGTTCGCGGATCATAGGTAATGGCAGGATTTGGACCTCAGTTTTGGGACCAAAGGAGCCACCAGAATCTTGGGTGCTCACCATCATTAGACTGAAAGGGACTGAGGAGAGCTCCTGACCCAAGGCACATGGGCTGGGTATAGGGTGCACTTCCTGAGACATTGCTTAGAGAAGAACTGCAGAGAGGAAGGTGTCTGGAAGCTTCTGTGTTGAAACCAGACTTCCAAGTCCTAATCCCACCTCCACAACTTGCTCTATGACCAGAAGAAATGTACCTTGCCTCCCTGGGTCTCAGATCCCCGTTTGGAAAACTGGAACTTTGGATTCAAGCTCAGGTTGCAGACTAGTGGACCTAAGATTTAACCTGCAGAAGTTGTTTTCTTTGGCCTGAATGGTGCTTTTAAACCTGGAAATTTTATATTTTAAGAAAATCCAAATTTTTTACTTCTCTTGAAAAATCAGAAGACTTAGAAGAAAAAGGTTTACTTTGTCATGTGGCAAAAAACGGCTGCCCCTAGAAATTAATGAGCTAATCTTAAAAATTCATCTGAGTCAAGAGACCTAAAATAGCTAAACCAATCTTGAAGGAGAAAAAGGTTAAAGAACACACACTTCCAGTCCTCAAAAATTACTACAAAGCTACATTAATCAAAACTGTGTGGTATTGGCAAAAGGGTAGACGTGTAGATCAATGGAATAGGACTGAAAGCCCAGAAGTAAACCCTCATGTTCATAGTCAAGGGTGCTATTTTTGTCCAGA
The DNA here is from genome assembly GCF_011800145.1 of Mirounga leonina. Taxonomy (NCBI): domain Eukaryota; kingdom Metazoa; phylum Chordata; class Mammalia; order Carnivora; family Phocidae; genus Mirounga; species Mirounga leonina. The sequence goes on along the minus strand of NW_023270265.1, from coordinate 6,619,306 downwards.
GTACCCAGACAATACAATGGGGAAAGAGTAGGCTTTTCAACAGATGGTGTTTGGACACCTGGATATCCACATACAAAGGAATGAATTTGGACCCCTACCTCATACCACATATAAAAATTAAGAAAAAATTGATCAAAGACCTAAATGCAAGAGCTGAAATGATAAAACTCTTAGAAGAAAAGACATAAACCTTTGTGACCTTGCATTTGGCAGTGGTTTCTTATATAACACCAAAAGTACAAGTGCCTCCCCCAAATTAGGTAAATTGGATTTGTATTACATTAAAAAGCTTTTGTGCTGTGAATGGCACGATCAAGAAGGTGAAAAGACAACTCCCAGAATGGGGAAACTATTTGCAAATCGTAGACTGATAAGGGACTTCTATTCAGAATATATAATAAGCAAGGCTTCCAGCTCAACAATAAAAGCAGAACTTAATTAAAAAATGGGCAAAGCGTCTAAATGGACATTTCTGCAAAGAAGATATACAAGTAGCCAACACGTGCATGAAAAGATGTTTAACATCTTTGTCATTAGGGAAACGCAAATCCAAAGCATAGTGAGATACCACTACAACCCAGGACAGCTACAACCAAAAAGATGGGTAACAACAAAGTGTGGAGGATATGGGGAAACTGGAATCCGGCTACCAAGCTGGTGGGAGTGTAGAACAGGGTAGCCACTCTGGAAAATGATTTGGCAATTCATCCAAATGTGAATTGTAGAGTTCCTGCGTGGCCCAGCAATTCCACTCCTAGGTATGTAGATGAGAGAAATGAAATCCCGTGTGCACACAAAACCTTGTGCATGAGTGAACAGAGCGGCATTATGCGTAAGAGCCAGATAACCCAAGTGTCCATCAACTGGGGAGTGTGTGAGCACAATGTGGCATATCCATACAAAGGAATAGTATTTGACAACGAGACGGAATGAAGCACTGGTGTAGGCTACATTGAGAACATAGGAAGTCATAAAGCCCGGAGCCATGGACTGCATGGTTTTGTTGATATGAAATGGCTGGAATAGGGAAATCGATAGAACCGCAAGCAGCTTAGTGCTTGTGCAGGGCTGGTGGCCGTGGGTGGGGGGTGGGGTGGGGTAGAAGAGAGGGTGACTGCTGATGGGCATGGGGTTTCCCTCTGGGGTGACAAAAATGCTCTTGTATTAGATTGTGGCAATTGCCATACAGTCTGTGAATATACTAAAAAACATTGACTTGGTTACTTTAAATGGGTGAGTTCTATGGTATGGTCTCTGAAATTCTATGGTGTCCTATGGAATGATACTTCAACCAAACTACTTTAAAGAAATATAGTGTCTGGACCTGAGAAGGGGCATCTCCCTTTAGGTGGAGCAAGTGCTCTTGGCTCCTCAAAGTCCTATGAGAAGGTGCCTCCAGAAAGGCTTGATCTTTAATTTTTCAGGAGAAACTGGAAATCTGTATTTGTATATAAAATGTACTGATTTTTAAAAAGAACATTGCATAGACCTGACAGAGCTGTGTAATGCTTTTAAAACTTTTATGTTCAAGTCTAGGCTGGGGCCACCATGAGGCTTCTTCTCGAGACCTGTGAGCAAGACCTCCTGGGAAGAGGGGACTCTGAGTACAACTGGCCCAAGCCCAAAGGCACCAGCCTCCCTATCTGGGCATCAACTGAGCTTTGCCGCTGGACCCTCCTTGCTCAGGAGTGGGAACGACCAGAGGGATGATAGGCAAGAGAGAGGCCAGGAGAAGGTACCACATATGGCAGATATGGTGGGTTTTGAGACACACACAGAGAGAGAAAGTTGGAATGGAATGGAATGTTTGAAATTGATCCATGTGTGGTGGAAGGGGCACTGATTGGACAGGAGCTGAGGGGTCTGAGCCTTCCCATTGGTTAAACCCCAGATTTAGCTGCAGAGCGTTAACAAGTCATACTTCCTGTCCCATGACAGGCCTAGTCTCTTATAGCAGAATCAAACATGGAAACAAATTCTTATCTTCTATACCTGTGCAGTACCCTGGCTGTCACACTGTATTCAAGGAGGGAGCCATCATCTGTGCTGCCTAAGGTCTGGCTCACAGGGAGGGAAGAGGGACATTTGAGCTGGGTATAGAAGAATCAATAGGATGCTGCCATCTAGATAAAGGGGAGGGGGGTATTTTAGACCACGAGCTACCAAGGTATGTGAGGGCAGGGCCTTCCAGAGTGGTGTGTAGGGTGTGACAGAGATGGAGAGAATCATGGCAGGAGACGAGAGCAGAAAGGACTGGGGTCAGATCACGAATGTCCTTGGTACTGGGTTAAGGGCTTCCCAGAGAGATCATGGGGGTGGGAAGGAGCCATGGCAAGCTTTGAGTTCAGAAAGAGCTCTAATACACTCATTTATCCACCCATCCATCCATCTATCCATTTATCCATCCATCCATCGATCTATCCATCCATCCACCCATCCATCCAATATATACTGAGCACTGAGGACTCAGTAATGAGCAAAGCATACCAACTCCTGCCTCCAAGGAGCTAATGATCTAGGGCAGGGGGAGATAAGAATGAATGAAAGAATCATACAAATAAGTTTATCACTTAAGACTGTGCTAAGAGCAGTGAAGGGAGAAGCTGAGAGGCTGTAACTAGGAGCCAGGAGCGAGGGAGGAGGGAGGCAGGGGAGGCTGGAAGCCCAGGGTCTATGGACTCAGCCATGCGCCCGAGTTAGGATGTTATCCCATGTGCCCAAAGCCTATGGACTGCCCCACGCAGGGTAGGACTCAGCCACGGACTTGCTGGGAACCTTGGTGTGGCCCCCCACCCCCTCCACCTCAGATTTCCCAACTGTCCAACAAACAGGCAGGACAAGGCCGCCTCCAAGGCCCTTTGTAATCCCCTGTTTTCTTTCCTCCAGCTTCCTCCCTCCCTGCTGCCACTGCTTAGCCTGTTGTTTGAGGAGACAAAGCAGAGCCAGTAACAATTTCATGTGGCAGTTTCTCCCACTCACCTCCCTGCCTTCCTCCTGGGAAGCTCCCTCTGGTCTCCTGGCTGCCTCTGCATTTCATCAGCCCAGTCTGGAGGACAGGAGAGTGATGATGAAGGGCCCTCCTGATCACTGAGGCACACACCCTGCCAAGGAAGGTCCCCCCGGGGGCTGAGCCCAGGCAGCCTAGCACCAAGGGGTCAGCCGCTTGAACCTGACCAGGTGTGGGCAGCCTGGTGGGGTGGCCAGACCACTGGCCTGAAGCTGGGGTCCTGGGCTCTAAACTTGGCCCCATCCTTGACTCACTGTGTGCCCGGAGACATTGTGCCCATTGTGGCCTCAGTTTCCCCAACTGGTAAGATGAAGCCGTTATACCAGAGAAGTACTTTTATTAACAGTCTGGAGCTCCCTTTTTTCGAGGATGATCTTAGGCCTGATGCTGTTATATAAGCCAGATAGAATCAGAGTCACCGAAATTTTTCCACTGGGTGAGGATAAGGGGACCACCCAATCACCTGGTCTGACCCCCCGGGAGCCCTGGGGTAGACGACCCGGGCTGGGTGGCCCCCAGATTCCTGGGCATGTTGTAATTAATGCTGGTGTCAGAAGAGACTGTAACTGCTTCAGGGCTGAAAGTGTTAGGGTCTCCCACCTGGACAGGACGGGTGAGCCTAGAGAGGTCCAAGGAGGGGAATGGCCCACCCCGCTGCCCACTGGCACCTTGCTTCTCGGTCAGGGTCACACAGTCTGGAGGGGCCTCTGGGAGTCAAGAAAGTCCTCTCTCCACAGATAGGTCCCTCTGGTTTTGGGGGAGAATGTTCTGGTTTGTTTGGGCCCAGTCCTCCTTACTTGCTCCCTGGGGTCTTCTTCTTTAGAGGCACCAAGATTCCTGCTCTCCACCCCCACAGCCTGATGGAATGTGGGAGGGGATAGCAACCCAGGCTGAGACAATGTCTTGAATTATTTTGCAAACACGTTGGTTCACCAAAGCCCCGCACACATCTTGTCCCCGGCACCCTCTGCCTGGATGTGTGAGCCCATATGTTCCTGGGCAAACGTGTTCCGTCTGCCCAGGCTGCATTTGCAATTAGCTCATCAGGATGCTGTTCTCTAATAGCCCTTTGATGTCCAACGAGCCTCCTAAGCCTGTGCGTTTCCTTTCCTTTGAAGCAGGACATCGTGTTTTGCCAGAAGTCAATGAAACGCCCTGGTAGAACAGAACGATTTAATTCCCGCCTCAGATTCAGGGCTGAGGAAGTTCAAACGGGCTTCCGCCTCTGTGTCACTGTCGGCCTGTCGGATGTCCACCCGGGATGCCGGCTGGAGGCCACGGCCCCTGGAGGCTAGGCCTTCTGAGGAAGCTCTGACCACCTCCATCAGGGAACAGCCCCAACTGCCTTGCAGCCCTAGGCTGCCCTTGGGCCCTTGGCCTCCTTCCCTGACTGCATTTGGATTTGCCTGTGACCCTGACTCCTGAGCTGGCTCTCACCTGGATTTGCTGTTTCCTCTGGTTTGAACCTGGCATCAGGCCTGGCCCGGGCTCCTCTCTCAAGCTCTGGTGCCCCGTGCACCCTGGCTTGGCTCACGTTTGGCTTCAGAACTCCATCTCAGCCTGACAGCTCATGGTAGCCCCATCCACGATGTGTCCGAGAGAGCTTTCCCCTAGGGCCAGCTGGGACCTCAGCGTCGAGCCTGACCCCAAGGGGCCTCCAGTCCAGGTACTTGTTCTCCCCCAAGCAGAGAACACACCACCCGCTCTGAGTCCTTCTCTTGCCACGGGGATTTTGGAGACTTGCCAACTTCTCTTCGTTGGTGTTTTGGGATTTGTTAAGGGTGAGGTTCCTTCCTGCAGTTTTGGATGCCGCCCATATAGATTGCTCTCTAGGGCTGCTAACCCAGCCAACACTGGGGACTCCTGGCCACACCAGCACCCACTGTACTGGGCCGGACCAGTTCTCCCAGCAGAGTGCTGCTTCCTCAGAGCTGGCCATGCCCGAACCCTATGTTCTGAGCTGTCCCTGCACCCCCAGTGGACATCCCGGACGTTGTCCTCGTCATCTGCTGCTTGGTCAGAGCTGAGTAGTGTGGACTCAGCTAATGACCCTGAGATGCAGGTCCCCTGCATCTATTACTTGTAAAATTAGAAGGAGCACCTTCCCTGCCTTTGAGTCACTATGACTGAGGGGTGCAGAGTTCCATGGCAAGGCTCTTTGGGTCCTGGGGAGGTTTTCATTCATTGATTCATTCACTCACCAAAACATTGTTAGGCTCCTGATAGGTGCCGGGTACACAGTGATGAGCAACCCTCCCCCCATCTGCCCCCATGGAGTTTATATTCTCACCGAGGGTACACCACATTACACAAATAAAACGATATTTCTGGACAGGAGAGATCAAAGCTAGGATGAAAATATAACAAGGGAGCTACCACAGACCAGTTTAGGCGGAGGGGTAAAGAACTTCTTTGAGGACATGACATTTTAGCGGAGACTTGGATGATGAGCAAGAACCAGCCACACAAAGTTCCGAAGGGAGAGCATTTCTAGAGGAGGAAGCAACAGTGCAGAAGCTGGGGCTGAGGACAAGATTGGTAGATTTAAGGATCAGAATGAGGGTCTTATTTATATCACATATATACAATACATAGATTATATATGTTATGTGTATTATGTATATAAATATATATAAAAGAGAGTAGAGGTATAAAACTATATCATGACATAAGTACTGATGTAAATTATAACAACTGAAGGTAGTTCTGTCCTAAACTTAGACAAACACTTATCACTGAAGGCTTGGATGCCCTGTCCCTTACTTTCCTGGTCCTTCTGATGTTCCTGAAACATCCTGATGGTCCTTGGCCACTGGCCAAGACAGGCTACGTCTAAAAGGCTCCTTTGGAAGAGACCTGGGGAGATGGAAATAGGCTTCGCTGTAAATTGCAGTTTTCCTGTAGGTTTAGAAAAGCTACCAGGGAAGTGCACCCACTGCTTTACCTCCCAAGGCCGTGCCCGGGGCCGGGGGGCTGGCAGATGGGCCCAGTGACAGTCCATAGCGGCTGGTCTGAACCCGGCTCCAGGCACTGATGTTTGCTTCCTTTGCATTTTCTCATTTGAAGCTCATGACTTGCAACTAATCCACGTATGTTGTTGGTAAAAATGGAGTGTCTGATGATGTTATGTCGCATAGCCTGGCCCCTGCCTTGCTTCGCCCTTGTGATGGGGGCAGATCGTGAGTTCCCCTCTTGGGCCAGTTTCCTCATCTGTAACATGGGATTGGGATCTCTTCCTGGAGTCAAGGATGAGTCCCCATTGGGCTTGGCCAGAGAAAGGCCCCACACATGGTTCTTCTTTTTATTAATGAATGTAGCCATGGTGGCAGAACAAAAGCCAAGTTATGAATGAGTGATACAGAGCCTTGTTGATTCCAAGGATAATCAATTGTTGGTTAAACCGAGCTCTTGGCCAGGCGCTGACGTGCGAGTGCGCTGGCAAACGGCTATAAAAAATTAACGGCCTTAAGGCAGCTCTACCCAGCCTTCCCGGGTGCTCCCCACAGAGGCAGAGGCTTCCCAGGCAGGATGATGACGGTGCTGGAGGGGACAAGGCCAGCCCTGCCCTGCGTCTGTGGCTGGGAACCAGGCGGGGAGCCTGCCGGGCAGACACCATGCCTGACTCTCTCCAGGCCCCTCGCAGCAGACAGTACAAGGCCTGGTGCAAACAGGGGCTCAAGGACCCGGAACATTCAAACCAGGTTCATTTACCTCCGGCCCCCAGTGGTTTTAATCAAGGCCTGGCTGGGTCCTTTACAAATAAACACATCGAACGTATGGGTACGCTGTGACCAATGGCCTCATTCATGCCTTTTGCTTAGTCTTTTTCTACTGGGCCCATTGCTTAGACACTGCCCTTTCCGTGTACCCCCAGCACATTCACTGACACTCATGCACACACACACATTCACACACACGTCTTGCACATACACGGACTCCGAGAGCAGGACTGCAGGGTGGCTGAGAGCTCCGTGCAGGAACCCAGGGTTTGGCCCTGGTGCCAGTGTGTCATGGCTGGGTGACCTTGGGCAAGTTCCTTAACCTCTTTGAGCCCCAGCTGCAAAATGAAAAAAAGGGACAATCACAGGCATAACTTGTAAAGAGAAGCAGGTCAACCACTTGACATGGCACCTGGAACACAGGACGTCCTCAATGAGCGCTGGCTGTTCATCCCCCAGGGTCCCCACGGGCACCCATACACCAGCCCTCAAGGAAAAGCGCATCTAAACACACAGCTAAGAACTGGGGCTTTTCCCCTCCGTGAGCCACTGGGTCAGGGGACAAGCAGGGAGGGGCTTGGGCTGGTCATGGCTGGACACTGCTGCGCCTTGCGGGGCGTCTCCGCGGGGGACTGTGCTGGGCAGGGAATAGCAAAGGTTTCTGTCTGGGAAGACATGGATGGGAGCCAACAACGACCCCTCATCCTCTTGTCAGGCAGCCCTGAAATAAAAGCTGGCTGGCTTTTGTCTCTATCAAGTGGTCTTTTACACTGAGAGATAACGAAGGACAATTAATATAGCAATTGGGAGCAACCTTTGATGCCCTGGTAATTTCTCTGCCTTATAATTATCAAACAATCGGGGATTTTCAAGCTCCCAATTAAATTCCAGTCAGAACTAGAGACAGCCAGAGAGTGGGCACTGCAGGGAGAGGCCACGCGGGCCTGAGGAAGACAACGATCTGTGACCCGCAAGAAAATGCCTGGGGCGAGGGTGGTGGCAGAAAGAAGAGTCTGGGTTGGGAAATGAGCCTTGCGCCTGGGTGGCAGCTGGACCAGCCTGGGAGGATAGCAGATGCCATTGCTGATGGAAGGGTTTGGAGGGAGCATCTGGCCCCTGGTGCTGGCACGCACCTCGGAGGAGCAGGCTCTTGGCACGCCTGCTCCCCAAGCCTGGCCCGCCCTGAGCCCAGAAGCCAGCCCTATGCTCCATCTGGGGGAATCCGCATCAGCTGAGGCCAGTCCGCTAACTCACCGAGGGCTGCAGACAGCGCCTGCCTATTACACCTCAGAGCTTCCTGCACAGGCAGACACTCAGTGGCGAACTAGCTCTGGGGAGGGAAAGGTCAGTTCTCCCTGAGAAGGGCAGCTCCCTGTGCAGAGCACACCCCTTGTGATGGGCCCTCCCATCACAGCTGCTATACAGCAGGACAGCTGTTAGGCTGCTCACAGCTGGGCGTATCTGCCCTGGATTCAGCCACCCATTCTGGAAGCTTCTCCTCCTCCCTCCGCATTCATGTGGCCTCCATTTATTCAGCCCCTCCTGGGTGCCAGGCTAGGAACGCCACTCACAGTCTCTTGTGTGAGCCCCACAGCAGTCTTTACGAAGCATTTACTGTTGTACCTGCTGTCTGGAGGAGAGAACAGTAATCCGTGATGTTGCCCATAATTGGCACCAACAGAATTCAGATGTATATCTATCTGACTTCAAAGCCATAGCCCTAACCATCAGGCCACACTCCTCCCCTTGATGACTGCAAAATGGACAGGAAGCAGGCTGGTGGCCGGCAACAGTCAGCTCACAAGAAAGGCCTTGGGAATGCTGCCACTGATCTGGCCACTGCTGGTCACTTGTCGCCACGCTGTCTCTGGTCTTTGACAGGTCTGCTGCACTACCTCGAGAAATCTCCAACAATGCCTATGTCCTCGTGTCACCGGCTTCATACTCAGAGTCCGACATGGGAATATCCTGTTGGCCAATTCTAAATCCCATTCTCCTGTCCTAGAATCTGGGAAAAGAAATTTCCACCCAATGGACAAGATGAGGGATTTAAAACCCTGCACCCCATATACTTTGGGATTCTTTCAATAGGAAGTGTTTCGGGATGCTGGGAACCAAAAAGAAAAAGTACATTTGTCTGGTTCAGATTCTGAGAACACACCCTCTCTCCACCAACATGTGGGAAACAAGCTGGGATTGATTCGTGAGATCTGCAGCCTTGTAGGGGGGATGGAGGCACATGTTGCACAATGTCTATCCGAGAGCCCATCGAGCTACCTAATTGTATGGATGGAGACACTGAGACCCAGAGACGGTAATACACCTACAGAAGGTCACCCAGCTACTTGGTGGTATTATAATTACAAATAAAAATTCCATCAGTGCATACCAGCTTGGGTGGATGGTCCAAAACAGTGAATGTTTAGTGAAAGACCTCTCCCTTCTTTCCTCCATTCCTTCCTTTCTCTTTGTGTTAATTAGCAAACCCTAAGATAAATGCTCTGGGGGATACTAATACCTATGAGACCTGATCTCTGAGCTCAGGGAACTATCCAGAGACTCCCAGGATTTGGGAAGGGTTCCCCGAGCAAGCTCTGCTGGGTTAGGACAATGACTTGTGTCTCTAAGAAGTCTCTGCAGGGTTATAAGGATGAACGTTGACAATTTCTCCAGCTTGGCTAGGGACAGTGTTGCTGGCAGAAGGTGTGGGATGGCACGTGGCCTGCCTTTGGTCCGTGGTGGGGACGTACCAGTTCTTGTTCCACAGAGAAGATCTCAGTTTTCCTGGCTTTAAAATGGAGACCATGGTCAGATTTACTTTACAGGGTTGCCATGAGGATTAAGTGGTATACGATGACTTGAGTGCTTGCAAACTGAACGTGCATGCATGTTTGTTGTCACTGACGTTTTGTGAAGCCGGAGGTCCCAGGATGTCAGTTCCTATGAGACTCATGGAGGTTTGGAGGCCCGGGGGCTCTGAAGAGGCCTGGGCTCTAACTCCGTATCTGCATGGTTTTGCTGTTCTAAGAAGAGAGCCTTGAGGAAAGCAAGTGACATCATGGAGCAATGGAAGGGGCCTTGGATGGCAGCCTGTGACCCGGGCCTCATCCGGAACTGGGTGGCTAGGTGACCTTGGCTGATTCTTGGGCCTCAGTTTCCCATCTGCAAGATGAGGCAAAGGTGAAGGGACCCCGGGAGTGGGTGGGAGCAGTGGAGTAGTTAAGAGCTCCAGATCGGAGCTAAGGCCTGAGTTCAAACCCGTGTTGCCACTTAAGTATGCAAATTGCTTAACCTCCTTCTCTACCCCCCTGCCCCATGCCTCAGTTTCCTTGTTTTTACCACGGCACAATAAGAGCATCTATCTCGTGAGGTTGCTGTGAGCATCCAGTAAGTCAGTCCATAAAAAGTGTTGAGGATGGTTCCAGCAGTGAGTGCTAAACCCTTGAACAATTTTGTCTCTGGCACTGATTTCTTCTCTGGTTCTATGGTTAGGGGTGGAATGTTTTATGGGGTGGGGGCAGACAAAGTGGCCTGGAGTAGATGAGCAAGGGCACTGTGCCTGGGGGAGCGGGAGAGTCATGGTAATCTGTGAAGCTTGTTCCTTCCTCGACTGACCCACCCAGCCAGGCAGAGCCGCTGAACAGCATACCCACCTCTGGAGGACATTGGGAGGTTCACACTTGCATTTCTGAATTCCTCGCTCCTGGAGAAGCCCCAGGCAGCCTCCATGCCAAGGCTGCTCTTAGTCATTCGGGCTGAGTGACAGCCCAGCAGGGGGGTGAATGGCGCCTGGCCACTGCCGGTGTCGGGTGTAGGGTGCATGCGCCCGGCGCAGGGACACCAGGGAAGGGTGCTTCATTGTGATGTATGACTAGTTTCTTGGCTGCGGCATCATCCACCAGTGTGCATGAAGAAGCTAATAAGCGATTCACTCTATTTTGCCACTTAGGGTGCCTCCTGAGGAGGGAAACCATTGATTTTTAACATGAGACATATAAACACGGACTATTCCCTGAATCCTTTGGTCCCCAGCGGTGCCCTGGTGGAGAAAGCCAGCCACTTCAGTCATTAGACTTACAGGCAACCAGATCAGGTGGGAATGACCTGGGCACTGTGGGGTGGAGGGACTGTGGCGGTCTCTGCACTGGTCCTGGGGACTGTGGTGCCAGACCTCCAGAACTCGCCCTCATTCCCGCCCACTGCCCGTTCTGAGCTTACGGAGAATAGATTACCAAGCAACTGAAGGAAGTGAGGTCCAGATTGCGGGGAGAGGGTGCCGGCCCCGGGGGAGTAGAAGTGAGCACTGGACATGGATTCTGACCTCTGAGATGTGACAGCCGAGGGCTGCGGTCATCACCTTATCCCCTCCAAGCCCATCATTCACATCTATAAAGTGAGGGATCAACAGCCACTCTGTGTGAACCTGGACAAGATTGGTACATATCGACCATGGCTCTCACCGCGACCCAGGGCATCCGTAGGGTATGTGTTAACAGCCCAGGGAAGTGGCTCACTCAAGCACCCCTGAACTACCAGGCTGGATGGAGACTTCCCTAGTTGCAGACCTACCAGCTCATTTTACAGATGGGAAATCTGAAGCCCAGGGAATGTTACAATGAATCTTTTTGTTTCCTGTCTCAAGCTCCATCAACCCATTCCGCTTCTGCTTCATTCTCTGAAATATCAGCCTTCTGGTCAAAGACACAAAATAGTTTTTTTCTATTTGCTTATCTGCTTTCTAAATTGTCTAAATAGACTTCCCTTTTATAATTAGAAAAAAGATAAAACCATAAAAATAATGCAAATTCATTGCCATTTCTTTTCTTGTAAAGAAAATACAGAAAAGTAAATGTCTCAAGAACATTGGAAGGTACCGAGTTTAGCAAATATTAATTACACCAAGCTTATGATCTATAGGATTTCAAAGAAATTTTAGTGAGCTTTTCCCATTGCCTGCAGAAAAAAAACTAAAGTCCTCAACCCAGCCTCCAAAGCCTCCTCCTGTCTGTTCTTAATCACCCATTTCCCAGTCTCATCTGCACTCACACATCCCTCTGCTGAGAGCAGCCCCCATCTGCTTCCTCTCCTTCCCCCTCACCCCACGGCATGCCATTCTCCCTGCTCCCAACTGCTATCTCTGAACTTCTGTCTCTTCCTTCTTTTAATTAACAGTGTTTTTGAGGGGCGCCTGGGTGGCTCAGTTGGTTAAGCGACTGCCTTCGGCTCAGGTCATGGTCCTGGAGTCCCTGGATCGAGTCCCGCATCGGGCTCCCTGCTCGGCAGGGAGTCTGCTTCTCCCTCTGACCCTCCCCCCTCTCATGCTCGCTCTATCTCATCCTCTCTCTCAAATAAATAAATAAAATCTTTAAAAAAAAAGTGTTTTTGAATAAAAGAAAAAAAAATGTTTTCAGCAATAAAGCCATTTCTGTATCTCACTTAAAAAGTCTGGAGGTGGACAAGGGTTTAATGATGGCATCAAGGCCCAGGCTCTTTCTTTCTGTTCCAACAGCCTCAGCATACTGCATGTATGCCATCATATTTATTGCCTCATGGTCACAAAATGGCTGCCACAGCCCCAAGCATTAGCTCTGTGTTAAGGCAAGAAAGGGAGGAGGTCAGTACCAGTAAATCTCTCTCTCATCAGAAAAGCAGAAGCTTTCTCAGAAGCCCTGAGCTGACTTTCCGAGATGTCTTATTGGCCAGAACTCATCATGTGCCTGCTTCTAGCTATAAGACAGTTTGGAAAAGTAAAGGTCAGCAAAAAGGGAATATGATTACTTGATCGTCCTAAACAAATCATGATTCATCCCTAGGGGTAGGGTACTTTGTCACTCTGAACAAAATTGAAGTGTTTGTTGTTGTTGTTTGTTTTTGTTTTTGTTTTTTAAGAGAGAGAAGGAGGGGGAGAAAGGAAGGAGAGGCAAAGGGAGAGGGAGAGAGAATCCCAAGCAGGCTCCACACCCAGCTTAGAGCCCGACATGGGACTCAATCCCACGACCTGAGATCATGATCTGAGCTGAAATCAAGAGTCGGACGTTTAACAGACTGAACCACCCAGGCACCCCAAAATCTAAGTTTTGATAGCAAAGAAGGGGAGGGGGGCTTTTGGGGACTCCTTTTCTGGTGACTTCCTGGGCACTGGGTTTTATAACTGCAAGTCTCTATTCTTGATCTTGCCCATATTCACAATGGGTAAGTCTATCTATTGACCCACCAAATTTTGATCCATCGATTTATCATGAGAGCCTAATAATTTCCAGATTGTTCAGAGTTCCAGGAGCCCTCATCCAGACAGTGCCACAGATACCCACTCCCCTTGCCCATTTCCCGACCCCGTACCACCTCAGGAACACTCTCTCTAGTCTCATTCTTTGGTTTCAGCCCTTTCATGGTCTCCTCCTGGTTTTGTTTTTTCTTAGTTAGTTGGTTTGTTTGAGTCCATCCAGCCCTCCTATCCTCTAGCGCAGGGTTGCACACTTATTCTTAAAGGGCCAGATGGTAAATATTTTAGGCTTTGCAGGATATACAGCCTTTGTTGTAATTACTCAACTCTGTCCTTGCGACACAAAAGCAGCCAGAGATAATGCATAAAGAAGGGGCATGGTTGTATTTAACAAGACTTTATTTACAATAGCAGACAGTGGGGTGGATTTTGGCCTCAAGCCAAACTCCTGGTCCCTCACTCCTCTTGCCTTCCCTTTCCTATCTCATCTAGACTCCGTGAATTTTGCTCCACCCCTCTCTCCAGGCCCCTCAGCATCTCTACCCTCATACTTTTAACTGGGATATGCTGACCCTTAATGAGAACATTCTGGGTGTCGAGGTTTAGGCTAAGGGCTTTAACCATGAAGCGGAAAACATCAATCCAGTTTCTCCGCTGGGGCTCAGAGAGGTAGAGGAACTTGCCAAAAGTTGCACAGTCATGAGAGGAATGTGTCTGACTCTAAACCCACACCATTAGCCAGTAAGCTCCCTTGTTCCCCTGCTCCGTGGTGGGCTCCCCCCCGGCCAGGCATGAGTCAATGCAAACAGTAGCACGAGGCTGCTGTGAATGGATGGGAAAAGCCAGGCTTTCCACCTGCCCTCCTGGGCCCCCCGCATGCCCATGGCTCCAGTCTAAGCTGAACCCTCAGCAAAGCCAGCCATCTTTACTGGGCTCAGCCCCACCCTACTCTACCTAAGACCACCCTTTGCCCTCCCCTGTCCCCATGACCACACCTCTGACGTCACTGAGAACACTGAGGCCACCAAGCAAAAATACCCACCCGGTTTCCATCCCCTCTTGCCCCACTTCTGGTTTGTGGGTCAGACCCCCTTCCTCTCCTTCCTAGAGGCCTCCAGATTGGGTCACAGCCTCTGGAGCATCACGGAGCCCACCTTCCCTGCCTCCCTAAGGGACCTTGCTTCATTCATTACCTCCGGCTTCTTTAGAGACCCTGTGCCACTGTCTGTAATCTGGCTCTCTCTCTCCTCTTAAAGTGACAAAACAAACATAAAAACTCCAGCCCTCCACTCAGCCTGCCCTCTAGATATGGCTCCTTTGTCTGCTTCCTTTCACAGCCAAGTGTCCCGACCGGACAAGAGCCTCCCCTCACCATCTCCACTCTCCTCTCCCATTAACCCTTCAACCTGCTGGAATCATGTGTTCCCTCTCATTAGTACTTCCCTGAAATTACTCTCACTCGGCCACCAAATGACCTCCTAATTGCCAAGTGCAATGGGCTTTTCAGGGCCCCACCTCCCCTGACCCCTCCATGGCAGCTGACCTTGTAGACCATTTCCTGCTTCTCAAAACTGCCTCCTCCCTGGCCCTTCTCTCCTGTTCTCCCTCCTGCCTCCCTCCTCCATGCTCATTCTCAGTGTCCTTAGCCGGCTCATCTTCCCTTTGCTTTAGCCCCTGTGCTCTCCAGGCTCTGTCTCTCACTATACCTCTTCTCCAGGTGAGTCTGCCAGTTATTTTGGCTTCAGTGATCACTCATCTCTAGCTGTCTCCCAAATGGATCTCTCTAGCCTAGTCCTCCCTGCTGAGCTTCAGACCTATCTGGAGGCTTCTAGAAACCTCCACCTGGATCAGCCTGCCAACACTGAACTTAAGGAACCTTTCCTCTCAAGCTTGCTCCTCCTATAAACCTTATTTCCCCAGTGGCCCCCGTATCAGTTCAGTCATACGAGTCAAGAGTTGGGAGCCATCCTAAGCTTGATCCCATCACTCAGTCCCCATATCAGACTGGCTGCCAGATTCTGTTGATTCTACCTTTTTCATATCTCCAAATCTCATCCATCCCTCCCTCCTCTGCTCTTCTATTTACATGTGTCTTGGGAATAATCTAATTGTTTGACTTAGTGTCTATACTCAGACTGCTGTCAAAAACCATTCAGCTGTATGGCTTCTGTCCCTCATGAATGTTGGTCTCCAACTGCAACAGGATGCTTCCCACAGCCTAGAACTCCTTCATTTGTGCTTACTCAGCCCCTCCCCTGCACCTCAAGCTCTCACCTACACGCCTGAGTCTCTCCAGGAGCTCAATGGTCCACGAGCCCTCCAGGCTCCCTCACGGGCGACTCCTACTTCCATTTCAAGGAAAACACCAAGGCTCACTCAAGCACTTCCTCTACTTTCCTGTTTGAACTTTCATTAGTTAGTTTCATATTGAATATGTCATTACACATGGCAAACAAGGCAATATTAAAAATATAAATGGACAAAGGACTTTTCTTGTCCCCAGAGACACCTGACACCCCAGTTCTCCTCTGCAGGGGCAATGACTATTACCAGCTTCTATAGATTTGTCAGAAATACTGTCCATATGCATACATGTGAGCATGTTCTAGCCTGCATCATCCGATGCCAGTCACATGTGCCTGTTTCAATTTAGATTGATATTAATCAAAATTAAGATTAGAAATTCAGTTCCTCAGTCACACTGCCACACGTCAAGCATGGCTAGCTGCACATGGCTGGTGGTTACCATACTAGACAGCACAGATCTAGAACACTTCCATCATCACAGAAAGTTCTACTGGATAGACGGCATCTAGTTGATACAGGGCTGTGCACCTTGATTTTTAAAAAACGATTTAAAGACAATTCCTCTACCTAATTCCTTATCATTACTCTATACCATTATCTGTTAGTTGTTTAACCACTGTTGGACATTTAGGTTGTTTCCCAGGCTTTGGCTGTTACAAAACGATGTTCCCGCAATCTTTATGTATAAACGTATTTATGTCCATGCACATGTGTTGTCTACAGGATAAATTCCTACAAGTAGATTGCAGGTTCTAAAGGTATGTAAATTTTAAAACATTGGAAAAATATCCTCACATGTCAATTACTCCATAACAGTGGGACACACCCATTTCCTCATGCGCTCTTCGGCAATACACATTATCAAGCTTTTCAGTCTTCATCAATTTGGTAAGTGACACATTTGCCACACTGTTGTTTTATTCTCCATATGTAAAAATATGAGGGATTATAAGTCATTCGTATATTTTTTTCTGTGAAATGTTAATACCCTTGTCCTTTCTCTACATTGGATTGTTTGTCATCTTTCTTATTGATTTCTACAACATTCCTTTACATACATTAGCCCATTGTCATCTTGGTTGCAATTATTGTAATCTGGGTTTGTCTCCACTCCCTTCCCTTGCCAGGCTGAAATGTTTGGTATAAATGTAAAACCATTATCAGTATTTTAATGGCTTCTGAATTTTGTGCCTTCCTTAGAAAAGCCATCTCTACTCCAACATTTTAAAACATTTTCTTATGTTTTCTTTTATTGCTTAATTTTTTTCTTTCTCCTTTGATTTATGTGGAGTTAATTTTAGTGTAAGGAGTAGAGGCCTACATTATTTTTCCAGATGGCTAGGTAGCCTCAAATTATTTATTGAGTGATGCTTCTTTTTCCCAATGAACTAAAGTGTCAACTTTATTATATATGAGTTGCAGAAATGTCTACATACCTTGGTTACCAGATTTGTAAAGTGAGCATAATAACTCAGTGTTGTTGTACGGGCTAATGAGATAATTACAAGTACATAGAACAGTACCTAGCACAGAGTAGGTGCTCAATAAATGCTCACTATCATTACTGATACCTCCTCTAGATGTATATGGTCTATTTCTGGACCTTATATTCTGTTCATTTAGTCTGTATATCAGTCAGGATTTGAAGTTGCAAACAAGGAAAACTACTGTGCCAATTGGAGCAGAAAATGAATTTATTAAAGACTACTGGGTGGCTCTCCAGGAAGGACAGAGAATTAGACCTTGTGGCCATGTAGCCAGGAAGACTGTACCCGCCTCCCTAGGGGTTGCTGAGGCTGGGTACAAATGTAAAGCCTGGGGTCTCTGTCATTTCCTCCATCAACTCATATTGCCTGCAGCACCTGCTTTCCCATTGGGCTCTCCTAACCTAAATCTCACGTGGGGGCATCTGGTTGGCAGAGCCTGGGTCACGTGCCTCTATGCTAGCTGCTGGTATTTTGGGATCACACTAATATAGATTTATTTAGCGAGAATTGGAATCTTTACAACATGACTCTTCCAATCCAAGAACAAGGTGTATTTTCATTTATTGAAATCTTACCTTATGTCTTCCAGTAGAGTTTGAACTTTTTTTTTTCCCCTTTGGGTTAGGCACATTTTGTGTTAAGTATTTTTCTAGGTATTTTATCTTTTTATTATTACTGTAAATGGGATCTTTTCTTCATTTAATTTTCTAATTGGTTATTTTATATAGGAAAGCTGTTGATTTTTGTATATATTAATTCTTACTTTAGCCTTTTAGTGTTTTTAACAGCTTTTTAAGAAGCTGGGTCTTTCTTCTGTGTTTTAAAAGTGTACAATCAGATGATGGATAAATGGTAATTTTGCATCCTCTTTTCAAACTCCACCTGCTAGTTCTTTCTCTTACTTAGTTGCATTGGCTAGTAGGTCAACAACAATGCTTAACAAGAGTGGTAACAGTGGGTTATATATCAGGTAACTCTTGTTGCAATAATGCCCCATAGCAAACCTCTCAAAGCTCAGTGGCTGAAAACAATCAATTTCCTAGTTCAGGTGTCTGCAGGTCAGCTGCAGGTGGGCTGATCCAGACTGGGCTTGACTGGGTTGCTGCGAGCTGCAGGTTGGCTCCAGGTCTGCTCCATGTGTCTCTCATCCTCCCTGACCAGCCAGCAAACTGTGGCATCCTTTCCTACAGTGGTGATGGAAATGCAAGAGTAGTCTGTGCAAACACATGATGATTTTTAAATCAGTGCTCAGAACTGACACTTTGACAGTTCTGCCCACTTGCCACCAGCTGAAACAAATCCCACGGTCAAGCTAAACATCAATGGGGTAAGAAAGACCCCTGTCTTTAGAAGAAGCTGCAAAATCACATGGTAAATGACATGGATACGGGGAGGGGTGAAGGCATGCCCAGTGCTATGAATTGCAACATAATTCCTTGCTTGTTCTTGATTCTCATGGGAAGGATTCTAGTGGTATGCCATCAGAAATCGTATGACTTTTGACTTGACTTATGAGATATGTATATCAATTCATATTAAGGAAATTCTGTATGTCTTAATTTCTTAAGAGTTTTAAATCAAGAATCAGAGTTGAATTTTTACCAACTACCTTCTAGGACATATGAAGAATGATATGATTTTCTATCGATATTTTGATATTATGAAGTATATTAATTGATTTCTTCATAGAGAACCATCCTTGCCTTACTGGAATAAACTCCACATAGTGGTGGCACATTATCCTTTTAAAATGTATCTGTGTTTTACTTGCTAGTCTTTTATTTAGGATTTTGCATTTATATTGCCTTAAAGACAGCACTGTCTTCTGTTGTTGTTGTTCTATTTTGGGGGGATTTTGTTTTCCCTGTTACACTGGATTCTTAGATTCATTTCAAAGTCCTCCTCCTCCTCCCTACAATGTGCAGGAACCAGTGATCTGCTACTTGAAATGGTGATAGATTTTACCTGAGACACTGTCTAGGTCTAGTACTTTAATGGATAGTGGCCCTTTGACAACATTCTCAAATTCTTCTCTGGTAATCGGGCTGTTTAGATTTCCTATCTTTTCTGAGGTTAGTTTTCATCATTTATGTTTCTAGAAAATCACCCATTTTGTCCATATGTTCACATTTATTTTCAAAGCGTCAGACTGAGTAATCTGTTATAATTCTTTTAATGTCCTCTGTATGTGGTTATTTCTTCACCCTCATTTCTAATTATGGGTCATTGTGCTTTTGATCTTGATTCGGTTAGCTAATGGTTTAGCTACTTAATTTCTTTACTCTTTGCCCAACCCCATACTAATGTATTTCCATCAAAATCCACTGCCTTTTCTCTCCCATTCACCTCGATCCTGCCACCTCTGCCTTGGGGTTTGCCCCTCCCCTCGTTTTCCATACTCCAGAACCATGCTCTGTGCCATATCCTCCCTGCATCCTGTTTTTTCCAACTCCTTTTGCTCATTCGTCTTTCCTAACAGCTTATACCCATTCTCCAGTTTCTTCCGTCTTGAAGTCTCCTTGCTCAACTCCCGCCTCTAGCAGATGAGTGATATCTTTATTTTCCAAGGCTTCCTGGGAGTGCATTCCCTGAGCCCAGACCACAAGATTGCTCCTCAGGGAGCACACCTGACTCCCACCTTGATGACACACTTAAACTGCCCCGTTGAGCCCCTCTGTGACCTTCCTCAGAGCCAAGGCCATGGGCACTTGCCTGTTCTGGCCTCTCCTGACTGTAACTTTGGCCAGGGCTGACAATTCCTTTCTTCCTGACATTCACTCCGCCCTCTCTTTCCCTGACACCTCCTCTTCGGTGCTGCCTCCTATTTCTCAGACCATGTCTTCCCAGTAACCGCACACGTCTCTTCCTCTGCTTACTTAATACATGCCAGTTTTAGGCAAGGTTCATGGTGACCTCACCCACATATGTGGCATAAGTGACCACTTACATGTGGAGGGGACCCCCCCACACATCTGCAGCTCAGGGCAGACTTCCGTTCCTGCTTTCTAGATGTGTCCTCTTGGGAGTCCCACAGGCACTGTTGTTCTGGATGCTACCATTCTCTGTCCAACTCTTGACATTTGAAATGTCCCACTCCATGGTCTCCCTGTTCTAAGAGAGCCCTTTCTAGTATTTCCTCCCCAGGGAATGTTCTAAATCACAGGCCTGTTATTTCATTCCTCTGCTTAGCACCTTCAGTGGTTTCCTGGGACTTTTAGGATCAAGGTCGGCTATCTTGGCCTCTCCCATGATCCTCATGCCCTGGGTCTTGCCAGCCTCTTCACGCCGTCACCTCTTGACCTGCCCGTGTGTACCTTTGCTCCTAGTCCTCCAATTGCTTGGGTTTCCTTGACCACATGGTGATGTCCATGCCTCTAGGGATTTGCTGTATGATTTTTGCTTCTTGAATTTGCTTTCTCATCTTTCCTTCCTGCTTTCTGGAAAGTTGGCTTAACATTCACGCACTTTGGGAAGTCATTCCCAACCTCCATCCTGGTCTGCTTTTGATGCTCATTTGGGGGGAGCCTCCTATCCCAAACCCAGCTCTTCTTCCATTGCCGTATTCTGACGGCCACCTCCCTTTCACCTTCCAGAAGGAAGTCACCTTCGGAGATGGAGTGGGTCTAAGCCCCAGAAAGAAAAGAAGAGAAGAAAGGACTTTTGAGTGGGACAGACCTAGAGGCACAACCCCAGGCCTCTCAGAGCCTGTTCCTCATTTGTAAGGTGGGGACAGAAGGATTAACCATCACACATTGGTTCTAGGATCAAATGAGATAATGTACATGAAAGTGCTTTGCATGTGGAAGTTATTTTTTTGAAATGCATTTCTTTTGGTGTTTTTATGGCACTGGGATAGCAAGGGATTTCTTCAAATGTGGCCCGGACCAAAGCCCTTAGAGGAATTAAGATGCCAGGGAGCAGCAACCACACCAAGTGTTGGCAAAGATGTGAGAAGCTAAGGTCTTACAGGCTTTGGGAATACACTGTGGGGTTGTAAAATGGCACAACCACTTTGGAAAACACTCTGGCAGCTTAAAAAAATGGAAGTGTACACCTGTCATATGATTCAGCCAGTCCACTTCTAGGTAACAACCCAAGAAAAAAGGAATATATCCATACAGAGACTTGTACATGGCAGCTTTCATAGCAGTGGTCTTTGTAATAACCCCCAATGCAACTATCCATCAATCAGTGAATGGTGGTTGTATGGCAGAACCATACAATGAAATACTACTCATCAATAAAAAGGAATGAACGACTGATGCACACAAAAACACAGGGGAACCTCCAAATAATTCTGCTGAGTGAAAGAAGCCAGACGAAAGAGCACATGCTGTGTGACCCAGTTGTGTGAGCTGTAGACAAGGGAAACTGATCGACAGTGATAGAAAGCACATCACTGGTTTCCTAGGGACAGAGTCAAGGGACAGGAGGGAGGAATTGAAAAGGAGCACAGGAAAACTTTGGGGATGATGGATACATTTGCTGTCTTGATAGTGGTAATGGCTTCATGAGTTAAACATCTGTCAGAGCTTATCAAATTGCACACCTTAAATATGGCATATAGTTTATTGTATGTCAATTAAACCTCAATAAAGCAGTTAAAGAAAAAGAAATCACTGATGATACAAGCTTGGCTGCCTGCCTATCCTATATTTTTCTCCCTTCCTTTAGCTTAATGGAGCCCCAATTTTGTTTGGGGGGGCAGTGTAAATGGATCAGTGTCTGTGCCACTCAGAACGATCCCATTACTCTCTCTCTCTCTCTCTCTTGCAGCTGGGAGAGGCCAGATGACCTAAGTCCAAAGGGCCCTGAGCTGAAGTCTGCTGGTGACGTTCTGGGAAAGCTTTGGCTCTCTCAATAAGAAGGGGCTAAGATGGCTGGTTTAGCCCCTTCCCCTTCTGCCTTCATCCTGTTTGGAATTAGAACCTGATCTCTGGAGCTGCAGCAGCTGTCTTGTCACCTTGAGGGAAAAGCAGAGAGAATTTTAAAGATGCTAGCTTTGATTCCATAGAGACTTTAAGTAGCCACCCTCCTCTGCTTTTTGTTTTTGTTTTGTGTGTGTGTGTGCAAGGAAATGCTCCCTATTTGTTTATTTAAATGATTGCAGATGGGTTTTCTGTTACTTGCCACTGAACACATTCCTACTGTCCTAGCGGGGTTGGCAATCCAGTTATTTACTGCAGGTAACAAACCACTCTGAAACTTAGAACGTAAGACATAAAAACCACACCCATTTTGTTATTTTCATGGTCTTTTGGGTCAGGAATCCTGCCAGGGCACAGCAGGAATGCGACTCTCCTCCATGTCTGGGGCTTCAGCAGGCGGGGCCCATGACAAAGTGAGTAGAGCCAGTTGTCTGGGGCCCCATGAGGTTTTCTGGTGTTAGAATGTCCCAGATGGGGCGCCTGGGTGGCTCAGTTGGTTAAGCGACTGCCTTCGGCTCAGGTCATGATCCTGGAGTCCCGGGATCGAGTCCCGCATCGGGCTCCCTGCTCGGTGGGGAGTCTGCTTCTCCCTCTGGTCCTCCCCCTCTCATGCTCTCTGTCTTCCATTCTCTCTCTCAGATAAATAAATAAAATCTTAAAAAAAAAAAAAAAAGAATGTCCCAGATGGCTCCTTAGCTTTTATGTCTATGCTTGAGCTGGAGCAGCTACGACTCTGCCTGGCATTATTCTTTCCCTACAAGCCCTCTTTACGTGGCTAGCATGGGCTTCCCCACAGCATGGCGATCTCGGGCGCTTCAGACTTCATATGGGGTGGCTGGCTTCCCTCTGAGCTAGTGTACCAAGAAGGAAGGGGAAACTTCTAGTTCTCTTGAAGGTTTCACCTGGCATAGCTTCACTTCCCTTTAATTCTATTGGTCAGAGAAGCCACAGGCCACCCCGATTTGATGAGAAGAGGAATTCCGCCTCTCTTTAGGGTAGTGGCATGCACAAAGAGGAAGATAGAATCTGAGCTGCCATCTCGAAGACAAGACAAGAAAGAGGTGCAAAGCAGACACATAGTTCAAGGTCCAGTTCTGGCTTTGACTCCCTCTGTGACCTGTGTGCACACTGCTCTCTTGGAACCTCAGAGCAATGTCTAAATTCCTGATCTCAACACACATAAAACCTTTCACATGGCCTTTGGCTTTGGCCTGGTTGAACTTCTTGCAGATTTCTCAACACCCCAATGTAGCTCTTGATGCCCGAAATTCCTCTCAATCCCTTCCCTCAACCTCTCTACTCAGCAAACTCCTACTTACTCTTAAGGCCTCAGCCCCAGTGCCCCATCTCCTAGAACCTCTCCTGACCGGCCTTATCTCGATGAGGTTCTCCACCTGTGGGCTCTGATCCCAGCCTCGCCGCCTCTCTCGCCCCTTGGCACACGCCTGCTTGCTGGTCTGACTTGCCCACGAGAAGGTGAGAGCTTTGGAAGTTCAGGCCTCTAGGGTTCATCTTAGCCCCCAGCCCCTCCCCGTTCCCAGCGCAGTGCCTGGCAATGAGTTGGCAGGCAGGCGGTGTTTGTGGAAGAAAGAGAGGAAGGCTGTAGACACACACAAACTATACAACAAACATATCCGGGGATTCTCACAGGGATTTTCCCTGTTGGCATACTCTCTGCTCCCAGCCCTCCTGGGAATAGCTGAAATCCAGGGCTGTAATTCTTACACCAGAGTTATATTGAAATATTCAATGGCTATAGAACAACGTTTGTTCAGCACTTGGCTTAGGAGCTGTCAGCACCCCTCCTCACATGCTTCCACATTCCCGATGCTGCATTTGTCAGCTCCAGCTCACACGCCTGGCTGATGCTCTGGGGGCCTAGCTTGCTGCTGCAGCCGGCATTCCTGATGGACCCCTGGGGCTGCTGCTTTTCCTGGCCTTCCATTAAATCCAGTACATATTTTTAAAACACCTATTTTGCGCCCAGCTCTCTGCTGGGTGGTGAGGGCAACAGAAAACCTGATAGCAAAGCAAAGGTGTAGAGGAGAGAGTTAGCAGGCTGGAGGGTGGGGAGTGGGGCGGGAGTGGTGGAGGGGGGAGGTGTGGGGCAGAACCTGGTCAGGACAGGACCTGGTCCCGGGCCTTCTGCTCTGGCTCATCTTCAGCTAATCCTCAGCGCTTGGGCGTTGTGGCTGTTTCCCTAAATCTCTTCTGATGGGGGGATGCCCAAGCCTTACCGATCTTCAATATTATGAATACTAATCCTTCCCTTCAAGCCACAGAAGGAAGTTTGGACTTAAGCCTGAGAGAAATGGAGAAACATCAAATGGTTCCTTGTAAGGTGCAAGGTGATCAGATGTGGGTTTAGAAAGCTCATGTTGGCTGTGGATGGAGAATGGGTTGGAGGAGGCGTGAAGGAGGCAGGGAGACCACGGGGGGCTGTACCAGCCTTCCTGAGGACAGATGTTGGCTGCCCGCAGCATAGTAGGGGAGAAGTAGACAGATTCAAAGAGTGTCTGGGTTGTGGATTTCCCATTCCTGGTGGGTAGTGACTGCAGAGGGAGAGGGGAGCATCAAGGCTCTTGGGGGGGCTGGCCCCCACAGAGAAAAGGAACACTTCAGTGACAAAGATGGGGTGAGTCTTGGTACCTCCACTGATGCTCGCCTGTTTGTTTTTTTCTGAAATCCATAGCTACCAAACGCATAGTGAGATCCTCAAGACTGGGACAGGTAAAGGGGAAATCTCTCCAGCATCTGTGTTATGAACGTCCCATCTTCTGTGCTGTGGCTATGGGAAAGTCAGGGCCATTTGCAGAACTTACACAGAGCACAGAACTTATATTTCCTTTGCACTGTGACTCACCATGCACCTGCTAAGGCATCCCTGGTGCATCTTTACTCCATTAGTAAACTCGCCTGGGGGAGTCACACTCTATGGTATTTGGAAAGAGATAAATAGAGAGAGGGCCCTGAAATCACAGAAGACAGTCTCCATACCTGGGGGAGGGGAAGAAGGCTTTACAGAGGTCTTGACACATGAGTAGGAGTTTGCCAAGGAGATAGGGGGATGAAGAGCATTCGGAGCAGGTGGTAAAGCAGGAACAGCAGCATAATGTAGGGACTAGAGAACCTGGAGACGGTGGGGCAGGAATAGCTGGAGATGACACTGGAAGAGAGGCTGTGGGAAGGTCATAAACAGCCATGCTCCAGAAGTTGAACTTCCTCTTGCAGTACAGTGATGACAAATAGAGCAATGACAAATTATATGTCATCATCTGATTGATGGTGGTTACCTGAGCCACATGTTAAGAAGGATCCTGAGGTGGAGTTTGGAGGAGTGACTTGGTCACTAGTGGAGTTTGCTGTGTTGTAGGAGCAGAGCAGGCGTCTGGGCGCTAGGGCTTTGCCATCTTGGCCGTAAGAGGAAGAGCCACTGAAGGACGGTGGAGCGTGCGGCTGAGGAGTGGGGGGCTCGAGAACGTGCGTGGGAGAGATTAGCCGGAGGCTCCGGGGGACAAAGGCCAGACTAAGGCCATGTTGCCAATGAGCCAGCAGTGAGTTCAAATATATCTGAGGCATGAAGCAACTACCAAGTGTCTGCAGGGCAAAGGATAGACCTTATTGTAGCTGTTCTGTAATGAGGGTGTGCGGGAGGAATAAGGAATTTCAGCGCCAACACTGTCAGTCTCCCTTCTCCCCTTTAGCAAAAACACCCAGGTAAAAAAAGCCACACACACACACACACACACACGTGTGCACACACAACAATGACCCCACCAAGGGGGCACTTTCTACCTCCCCTTCTCTGCTCCCTGTGAAGTCAGTGCACAATTACCGGAAAGCATTTTTGACTGAATTTTAGATGAGCATTTTGACAAAATATAATATTGGAAACAATCTTTATCAAACATTCATGTGTCGTGTGAGAGATAAAGCCCAGAATCCATAATTCATACAGCGTGTGTATTACCAAGTGTGCATGAGAGACTGCATTTCAATGAGGCAGCCTGAACAATATTTTCTGCCAGACGCAGGCTTTCATCATTTACATTATTCACTAGGTTTTCCAGAACAGTAAATCTTAAATATATATTTGTGTTGGGAAGAGCTTGTGTGCGTGTCTGTGTACACACAGAGGGACGTGCACCCTTTTGGGCACAGAGCTGGCGGAGGCACATTCCAGCTGGAGGGGCAAGCGGTGACAGCCGGGAGGCTTGGCGCCGCGAATGCACAGAGTTCCTTCTGGAGGACAGCCCGCATCACCATGGACGCCGCAGCTCCCTGCACAGGCATCAGACCCACCCACCCTGTTGTCTTGTCTCCCTCCTCAGACCCCTCCAGCGTCTCCCTTGGAACCCTAAAATAAAATAGGACTCAGATGAGGGCATGGCTGCAGATGCTGCAGAGCAGAGCTACTCAAAATTTATTTGCTGTACTCTTCAGGAAGTAATCGTCCCCGAGTCTCCAAAGGTCAAGATTGGAATGAAGTGCTCATAAAGATTGTTGGATTTTGTCTCATCCTGATGCTTAAATCTTCTGCAGCAAGCTTCCCCAGTCAGTGGAATCGGCTCTGCTTGCCTACCTGAGAGACCAGGAGCTCAGTACTCCCAGAGTTTGCCCCCCGCTCCAACCTCCTAAGAGTCAGAGGTGCCCAAAGGTCTTCCCTTGATCGAGGCAAAATTTGTCTTGTAATTATCACCCCTGTTGATGGGCCGGCTCATGAAGCCCCACAGAGCAAGCCTGCTTCCCAGAGCACAGGGCAGCCTTTCAGAGCTCTGAGCAACGACATCACATCCCTGGAAGCTTCTCTTGCCAGGCCTTTGTCCCTTTAGCTTTTCCTCGCCTGGCTTGCATGGTGGGTGCAGAGGTGCTGTGCCCTGACTCTCCTGTAGGACCGAGCAGCTCATTCTCCCGAAGCCAGGGTTGCCACCTGCTGCTGGCTTGCAGCCGAGTCCTTCCTCAGGCATTGCCCTGGACAGAAAGGACGGGCCCGCCTCACGTTTTGCCCTCCCTGGGGACAGCCAAGGCCAATGACTCATATATGCACCTCGGAAAAGTCATGTCCAGCTCTAGAACCCCCATGGGGCAGGCTCAGGCTCTGCTACAGTCCAGGCAGTTCAAACTCCCCCTCTGCCCAATCCGGCATTTTTCAGTCCGCATGGGAGCTGATCCAGGACGCCCCCCAGTCATTTCCTGCATGCCGATCTTTGTGGTAGTCTCAGGGAACTGGACCAGAGACGATCGGAAGTAGGAGTGGGCTGAGGGAGAGACTCCCGATGGGAGTGTGGAGCGGGGTCCCAGCTGGTCAGCGGGCAATGAGGACGCTATCCCTGGTGATGGGTGCCAGGCTGTGAGCTCCCGGCCTGGGAGGACGGTGGTGCACTTGTTACGACTTTGTCCTGCTGGAGAAACTGGAATGGGGTCCTGGTGGAAGGGAATGCAGGGCAGGTTGCGTATTTCAGGAGGGTGAGAGGATTGAGGAAATTAGTAATTATAAAGACAATGGGATTGTATGGCTTGTGCTGAGTGTAATCGTTGGATCGGAAAAAACTGATAAAAGGCTGTGGGTGATTAATTACCAATTGAAGGCCGCGTGTGGTGGTAGTCAGTGGGCTTCCCTGGTTACATAGAAAGAGATTCACTTCTCTAGCAGCTGGAGACAAGAGACGGCTGAGGTTCAGGACCCAGACTCACCTGTAAGTGGAGCTCAGAGAAGAGGACATTCTGAATTCTCACCCTGAGTGAGCTGGCTATGCCAAGGTCACGGTCCTGCTTGGGAAGGAATGGAATCGTAAGTCTGGGGATGAAAGTATCTGGGTCAATAACTTGAGAACTTTGAACCCCAGACCTGCTGAGCCCCAGGCCTGCCGAAGAGGTCCTCTCCCTGACATGGAAGTCTAGTTCTGTCCCCCCATCCTTGCTTGCAGATGATGCACACAGGACATCTGTCCACTCAGGATCTACCTCCTTCCCCCTCTGGGACGCTGGACCGATCACTGGGGCCAAGTCACTATACGAATCAGCCAGTGCAGTAGGAGCTTTCTAAAGGGAGGAAAGGAGGCCAGTGCCTCCAGGAAAGGAGGGATAGGACCTCCCCACCCTGCATACATGCAGGCAGGACTCAGGGGGCCATGCACGGCACATTGGGGGTGCCCAGTGGGGGATGGAATGCAAAGCTGGGTGAGTGAGTTTATCAATATAGAAGACTCTCCCCTGATATAGGATGATGCTAACACGCTGCTCATGTGGCTTTTCCAATCTTGGAAGAAGATATGACCCACACTGTGTAAAGTAGAAATGTCAGAATTACAATGGCAGATGGCAGGAGAGGGGATCCACAACTCTGAGGAGGGAGCATGCTAGAGTGGCCGGAAAACCTACCAACTGGCTGTGTTTCACAGCAGGGCCTGGATGACGGGCCATTTGCCAAAGCAGTGTCAGATGTGCTGGTGAGGAGGGACCAGCCGCAGGGAGGAATCCATTGGGTGTGTTGTCTATAGACTAAGCATGGGCCTAGGCAATGTCTGATGTCACAAACCTGTGCTCCCTGCTAGCAGTTGGGATCCTAGGAAAGGGCAGAGGCGGGTGGTGGAGCTTACCTGTCAGAGGCCAGGTGGGCACCACCATTGCAAAGAGCAGTAAGGTCGGAGTGGTGGCCTGACCTGCAGATGGATGGGCATGGCTGCAGAACACCATGGCCCCGGGGGAGGGTGACCAACTGTACTTCATTGTTCAGGACTGAGAGGGTTTCTGGGACAGGGAACTTTCAGTGCTAAAACCAAGAAAGTCCTGCTCAAACTGGGATAAATTGGTCACCTTGCTTTCTGGGCAACTAAGAAGAGTATTGCTCAATTTACAAAAAAAGAAAAAAGAAAAAGAAAAATCAAAGATGAATGATTAGGAGGCTAAAAGAAGCTGTCCCAGTTTTAACAAAAACAAAAGCAAAACAACAACAACAACAACAAAACCCAACAACAACAAAAAACCCCATGATCTCTTGTCCAGTTTCTGAATTTGCAGGCCCAGAGTCTACTGACAAAGAAGAGGCTAGGTCCCCATAAGGAAGGACCCTGCCTCACTACAGCAAGTAGGGTCCATGATGACTACCCCTGTCCTTTTAGGGCTTATATCCTGAGGAATGGCAAGTGCCCAGAGTTGGTGCTGATAAACAGGGTTCTGAAGTCATCATGACCACCGTTAGAGTATGTGTGTATGAGGTCAGGTTATACGTACACTCCTGGCTCAGATCTGACTCACATGGGTCCACAGCTTCCACTGAGCCACACTGGGGAAGTGTCACCTCGTGTCCCACAAGGTATCCCAGTGGGAAAGGTCAAGTGCAAGCTTCTGAAACTCTTCCATCCCTATCCCTAGTTAAGATGAAAAGTGAAGAACAATATTGCATTCCAGGTGGGAGATGGCAGAGATTAGTGCCACCTTTAGTCCTAAAGAAAGAGGAGTGGTAGTCCCCACCATATTACCATTTTACTCACCAGCTGGAGCTTCCAAAAATGAGATGGGTCTTGGAGGAAGAGAGTGGGCTCAGAGAAAGATAGTGCTGACCACTGCACAGCGTGTGTACAAGATCTCTGTCAGGAGAGAGGGCCAAAGCAGCTCACACTCTCCTGGGGGTGGAAAACTGCATGCATGGAAGGTCTTTCACCAGGATTAGCTAATGCTCCTGTCCTCCATCATAATATGGTCCCAAAGATCTCGGACTGTCTAGACAAGTAGTATAACATCTCACTTATGTGTGGAATTGATGAAGTCATGTCAATAACACTGGATGAGCAAGAAGAACAAGGAAGCTGGAGGTCTTGGTAAGACACATGTGCTCCAGGGAGTGGGAGCTAAGCCTACGAGCCTCCATCATCAGTGAGGCCGTTAGCAGCTGGGTGTTCTGTGGCATGCCAGGACTCTCTTCCAAAGTAAAAGACTCTCTTCCAAAGTAAATTACTGCATCTCAAAGCTTCCACCGCTAAGAAGGAAGCACAACACCTAGTGGGTCTCTTTGGATTCTGGAGGCAGTAAACTCCACACTTGGGAAAACTGCTCCAACCGATTTACTGAGAGACATGGAAGACCCCTAACTCTGTGGGGAAGAGTCCGGCGGCAGATCCAGTTTGCTGAGCAAGCAGCCCCGCTCTGTGAGCCACATGATGGGGCAGGCTCTGAGGGAGTACAGGTATTTGTGGCTGGAAAGGAAACTATGTGGAGTTTATGGTGAGTTCCAAAAGAATATTACCATGTAGACTCTTAGGGTTTTGGAACAAGGCCATGTCAATTGCAGTGGAGAATTAGACATTCAGAAAATAGCTCTTAGCATGCTACAGGGCACTGGTACAAATGCAGTCTTTGACCGCAAGACATCAAATGACCATGAAGCCAACATTGTTCAGCATGAACTGGGTTCATACACAAACATCAAGTCATAAGATTGTTGTAACTTGGAAGTGGAACACCTGGGATCAGGCATGATGGAATCAGATGACACCAGTAAGCTGCCCATGAAGGAGACCCAAAACCCCATGTCGCCCACCACTGCTGTTCAGCTCCCACCTGTGGCTCCATGGGTGAGGTCCCTTAAGACTAACTGATGAAGTAGGAAAAAAACCAAGCTCTGCTCATGGATGTGTTGACTTGAACTATAGGTACAAGGTAGAAATTAACAGCTGCTACACGATAGTCCCACTATCGTGGTTTTCAGTAGTGGTTTTCAGGGTCACCCCAGCAGAGAGGGGAAAGCCTCCCAGCGGGCAGAGCCCCAGGCGGTACCATTGACCACCAATGACAAATATTTTGTAGAGAAAGAGAAATGGCCTGAAGTAGAACATAAGTGGCTTCACAGGAAGCAAAGAACTGAGCTTTTGGCCATGGTCCTGAAAGAAGAAAGATGAGAAGTGATAAGAAGGTCCACGGAAGAAGCTTGTGGATGAAACTATGGGAGTGGTCACGGAGCATGATCTTTGTATCACATATCACCACGCATTAGAGCGCATACAGCCTGGGAGAGGCACCAAGTAGACAGAATGACTCACATAGTTGATGTCACGGTGTCAGCTAGCCTCAGTCACTGACCTTCCCCATGCTGGCATGGATGGATTCATGAATAGGGAAACCATGGGGGCAAGGGTTAGATGTGGCACCGATAGAGTGGATTCCTTATTTATCAAAGATACTCCCATTGTCCAATGCCTGCCCTGCCAGAGACAGAGACTAATGCTGACACACAAACATGACACCATCCTTCAGGGAGATCCACGGACCACTTGATGGCAAGTTGATTACATTGAACCCCTTTCACTCTGGAAGGGGAGATGATTCATTCTGATTGGAACTGACATAAATTCTAGAGGTAGGTTTACCTTTCGCACCTGCTGGACCTCAGCTTGCACCATAACTGATGGCTCATGAAGTATTTGATCCACCAACCCAGGATCCCATATAACATTGGATCCCATCATTCAAGAGAATCCCTTTATAGCAAAGGAGGTATGGCAGTGGGTGGAAGACCGTAGGATCCTTTGGGTTTATCACATACTGCATCCCCAGATACTGCCACTCGATAGAGTGATGGAACAGCCTTTGAAAGTGCAGCTGAGGCACCAGTTTAGAGATGATGCCTGTGAGCATGGGACATCCTCCAGGGGGTAGCATGGACCCTAAGTCAAAGACCTTTTAACGATGTTATATTCCCAGTAGCTAGAATGAATGGGGGTGGGGAACAAGAGATAGAGTGCTTATTGTAACTCCCAGGGTGGGGAGTCTATGCCTCCTGTCACCACCCCACTAGTCTCTGTGGACCAAGAAATCCTAGTTTCTAGAGAGGAAATGCTTCTACTAGGGGATGCAGGAAGTCACATTAAACTTTGGGCCATGGTGTCACCCAGTCTCTTTGGGATGCTTATTTATGCTGAGAGCTAGTAAACAAGGGGCAAAGTCTCTACCCTAGTAGGGCTAAGGGACTTTGATCCTTGGGAGGAAGGAGAGGCGTTGCTGCACCAAACAAAGGGCAGGGAAGAGTATGTTTGGCATCAAAGCCCTGGGGAGTCTCTTGTTCTCTCCTGCCCAATCTTGATGGTAAACTGAGAAGCACAGTCCCTGTGAACTAAATTCCAGGGACACAGAGAGGCCTGGGAAGGATATGGCAACCAGAGATTCAGACCCTTCGGGGATGAGCATTTGGTTCATGAAACCAGATGAGCCACAGAGTCCAGCATAGGCGCTAGATGCCAGTGAAGGGAATCTAGGCTAGGTAGCCGGGGAGGGAGATTACAAGTACCACTGTAGTGGTGGTATCTACAGTGTGTCCTACTCAGCTTCCTCTTACCCAAGTTTCCCCAGGAAAAGAGACCGCCAGGGTCCAGGAGACGGGAGAAGTTGCTCCAAGGAGTTATTATGTAAAACCGGTGGCTGTGTGCATGGCAAAGGGCTGGACTGTAGTGGATGGTGTGAGACACTGCCCAGAGCCTGCTCCAGGACTGAGCGCTCACTCCCACAGCTGCCTGCAGTGCTGTTCCCTGGCCCCGCCCAAATCCTCCCCAGGGACTGCCTTTGGCCAAAACGAGCACCCGGGCCTCCTCTCTGGGAGCAGCCCACATCCGCTGGTTGGTTGATATGGAGTACAGAGGTCCATCCCCCATCCAGGAACTCTGAAGGCCCTACCAGCAGCAGAGGCTTTGCTGAGACTATCCCCGCAACTGCAGCAAGCACAGTTCTGCCTCTGCCCAAGCACGCTCGCTCCGCTCCCTCACAGGTGTGGTTCCTGGGAGCACTCCCTAATGAACTCTCTGTATAGAGATCTCCATCTTAGACTCTGTTTCTTGGTGAATACATCCTATTACAGAGGATTTTAAGACCTCTGGGGTCTGGTTTCTGGCCCTATCAGTATACCTCTTAACTAATGCGTTCTAAAACAGAAATCAAGTTTTGATTTTTCAGGGTAGGAGACTCTCACCTCCCTTACTGTAGACTCTATACATTTATTAATGTGGCCTATTTAGCGTTAACTTTTTTTTTATGGCCATGCACACTGTCGACTTTTCTAAACTCAGTCTCGGTTAGAACTCTACATCTGTTCTAAGCTTTGCTGCTGTTAAATCTTGTGTCCCTCATTAAGCATGTGCAGTCAGCTTTTGGGGGATCAAGCACAGGACTTAGACTCTTCTGTTCAGTTCCATCTGGTTGGCTACCACTTATCATTCCTACCTGCTGAAAGATTTTTGGATCAGACTTTCATTTGATTCATTTATCCTTCCTTTCAAATTCATGTCAGACTCAAATTTGATAAGCTGGCCGTCCATGTCCTTATTCAGGCTGTAAATGAAAATGCTCATCAGGCTGCCCCAGGCCTTCCCAGGGGTTGGCCGTGTTCTTCCTGGAGTGGGACAGGGTGCTCAGTCATGTCAGGGAACAACACATCTCTTCTCTTCTGTGCTGTGGGCTTCGTCAGGAGCTAATCATCACCACTGCCGACAAGCATTGGCCCTTTACTTTGCGACACACCCTGAGCCACAGCCTCACTGCTTCACCTCAGCCACCAGCCCTGGAGGTAGCTGCCCTTGTTAGCCTTCCAGAGCCCCTAAATAACTGGCCCGAGGTCACACAGCTCTTTGGTGGCAGAACCGGGATTCAGACCTGGCCAGGTGGACCCCAGAGCAAGCTGTCGCCCACTGTGTCATAATGTCTCTTCCAGGAAGCAGTTCCCAAGGCTGGTTGTTCCCTGCTGCAGGAAATGTGACAAAGGGGTGTGGAGGGACAGGTGACTTGGGTCAGGTCAGGGGGAGGGGGACAGGTACTCAAATACCTCTTCTCTGTGGGAGAAGGAAGCTTCTCGAGGACCAGGCAGTGGAGTGAAGGAATGATGCTCACTTGGTTCCATGTTCTTCAGGTAATAATATTAACATTTGCTGAGTGTTACCATTTGTTAGGCACCATGCAAAGCCATTGACCTACACTAACCCCCTTGTTTCCCCAACACTCCAGTGAAAGTATCTGTGGCATCTCGAGGTGATATCTCAAGGTGAAGCGACTTGCCCTCAGTCACAGAGCTAGTTGCAGAATGAAACCTGGATAAGAAACCACCTGTGTTCTCTCAGGAGAATGCCAGCCTCTTCACTCCCGTTTACAGATGAGCCAACTGAAGCCCAGGAGAGGGACAACGACACTGCAAGCCACATGATAAGCCAGAGTCCTCACAGAAATTCTGTAAGCTCTGCAGACTGCATTGTCACTTTCCCTCCTCGCTCTGCTGGGACAGGAGCTCCGTGAGAGCAGGAGATATTTACTGGCTGTTGTATTTACGGATTTACCACTGGGTCCCCAACTCCCATAACAGTGCCTGGCCTGGAATGGGTGTTCAATCTGTTATTTATTCACCAAAAACTGGGGTTATGATCTCTAGGGTGCCAGTCAGGTACCCAGCCCCTGAAACAGTGCACAACCCATACCCACGTGCAGAGAGCCGGTGGGACCAAAGGCTCTGCCCGATGTCTCGTGACCACGCAGTTACTGCCTGTGCATTGGCTGGTCCTTTACAGGATGCCTGCCTCCCGGGTACCGTCAGCTTTCCACTGTTCTTGGCTGAGATCACGGCCCGAGCATCGCGTGGGTAGGAATGTGCCGGGAAACCTGCACGGCTCTCTGTCTGTTCTGCTACCCCCAGGGCATTTGGTCTGGGGCCGGGCACAGACAGCTGGGGGTCTTGAAGCTTCGTACCAGGAACAGTTAGCACTTATGCTGCACAGGCTGTGATGTCGCTGGGATCCATTTCTGTTCTCTTTTTCCCTTAGCTTTTTGTTTTTCTTACGGAGAAATAGGAACACACCGTTCCCCCAATGCAACATGAAGAATCTGCCTCAACAAGCCCTTCCGTGAGTTAGCAGTAGATACTGCAAGAAACCCACCAGGGTTTTCGTTCTCTGTGGCCGTCCAGCCTGCCAGGGAGCTGCAGGAGGGAGCTGGCTCCTTTGGAGACCCCCAGGGGAGCCGTGCAGAGGGGGGACGTCCCGGGCCCTCAAAGGGCCTACAGTCTAAGCCACTTCTTGATTTCAGGACAGACTCTTTGAGTTTTAGCATAACCAAGTACTTAATCTGAACTATTCATCAATAACAGAAATTCACGGGGCAAGAAGACGTTTTGAATGGTGCAATAGCAGTTTCCTCTCCTCTGCCTCTGGGCTCAGAAGTGTTGGTCATGCTCATTACCATGTGGTCAGTCAAGAGACCATCCATCCTTGGCTTCCAGGGCCAACCGTGCTCCTTCCCACAGCATCCTGACGGCCCACACTGGGAGCTGTGCTGGCCTGCCCTGGGCTTTCTGCTCAGTGAAGGCCCCACAACTTGAGTGGCTCAAAAGCATCCTCCCTATGAGAGAAATCGGCCATGTCAACAAAAACATCTTCTGGCTCTCCCTGACTTGTTCCTCCATTTTGTGTCCCCTGTGAGATGTGCCATAGAGCTGTTTCGTCTCGGGGTCCTGTTAGGATGGCCCTAATATCTCAGCAATGGCCTCTCTTCCTATCTCTTAATGGTTTTTTAAAGGTGCATGCATTGGGCTTGCCAAGTATTAGAATGGGAGGCTACCTAGATGCCATCTAGTCTTCCATGTCCTGTTATCGGGCAGGAAACTGAGATGCAGAGAGGTTCAGGATCTTGTCCAAGATCTCTCAGCTAGTAACTGGCAGGGATGCGAGGCCAGGCAGGTGGGCTCTGGGCTCCCCCAGAGCTCCTTGCCTCCCTGAGA
Source organism: Mirounga leonina (assembly GCF_011800145.1). Taxonomy (NCBI): domain Eukaryota; kingdom Metazoa; phylum Chordata; class Mammalia; order Carnivora; family Phocidae; genus Mirounga; species Mirounga leonina. Next base: position 6,583,891 of record NW_023270265.1, on the reverse strand, counting down.
GCTTCCGGTGGCAAGCCGGCAACCTGTGGCGCTTCTTGGCTGCAGACCCATCACCCAAATCTCTGTCTTCATCTTCATGTGGTGTTTTCCATGTGCCCACATGCTAAATTTCCCCTTTTAAAAAAGGACACCAGTTATGTTGGATCAGGGGCGTGCCTACTTCCAGTATGATCTCACCTTAACTAATTACATCTGCGGTGACCCCCTTTCCTAATAAGGTTGCGTTCTTAGGCATTTGGGGTGAGGACTCCACCTATAAATCTGGGGGCATACAACTCAACTCCTAGCCAACCCTGATCTTCTTTTTTTTTTTTTTAAAGATTTTTAAAAATTTATTTATTTGACAGAGAGATAGCACAAGTAGGCAGAGCGTCAGGCAGAGGGAAAGGGAGAAGCAGGCTCTCCGCTGAGCAGGGAGCCCGATGCGGGGCTCGATCCCAGGAGCCTGGGATCATGACCTGAGCCGAAGGCAGCCGCTTAACCGACTGAGCCACCCAGGCGCCCCCAACCCTGATCTTCTAACACTCGGTTATCCTTTTGTGATCCTGGACAGTTTTTAATCTAACAAATCGTAATCAAATTGAATAAAATACGGGTTCTTAGCAATCTGGAAGGAATGATTCCAACTTTAAATAATTGAATAATGTGCCACCATGACTCTGAACTACCTGCATGCAGATTGGTTGTGCCTGGGGCTCGAGCTTGCTGGAACAACCAGCTGTGGGGGCTTGAAGGGGATGGATAGCAGAAGAATCCAGAGAGAGGTGAGGAAGGGTTTAGACCCGAGGCTCGATGTCTGACATATTTATTCAGGGGGTTTATTTGCATTTCCCATCTCCAGGCTAGCTGTCAGCTCCTCAGGGGTAGAACTGGAACTGTTGGGTGCACATCAGTAACAACCTCACAGTGAGGCTCAGAGGCCAGGTCCCCTGCTCAGGAACACATGGTCTTAACCACATGGTAATCTTGATGCCTGCTTTGTGCATTTCAGTTGTGTTCCTTCAACTGTACTGTAAGCCCTTTGAGAGCAGAGATCCCCTACCCCAGTGCCTATCTCAGAGTTCCAGTTGGAAGGCACTTTGCACTGGGGTGCATCTGATCATGACCCACAGCTTCAGCCTCTTTCCCCACGCCTGAAATCTCAGAGAAACCCCAAGGCAGCCTCCGTGCAACGTAATTGCTTTGGAAGGACAGTGCTACCCCGTGGCCTCTGGCCGGCGATCCTCTTCTCCCCCCGCTGCATACCCCCACTCATTTCTCCTTGTGTAATTAAGGGGAAAATGTTCTGCATTCATTTACTTTATACTTTATCAAATAACGGAGAGATGAATTAAGAGGTCCATATTTCTATTTCAAGGTTCATGTGCTTTCACAAACTGCGCAAGTTGTGCTCTTAAAACCTGCCGCATCAGCAGGAAGTCTCAGCTCAAAACTCGCCATCTCGCCCCCTTCCTGTTTGCATCCTCAGTGCAATTTCTAAATAGATGTGATGGGGAGGAATTCTGCATAGACCATTGTGAAATAATACTCAGAGCCGCCAGGATTCTCCATCCCTTTTGTCCCCCTCATATTGCTCAAGGAGCCTTCTGGAGGGAGGGATGCCAGGTTCTTGGCTCAACTAACTTGACTGCAACAAACATTTATTCGGTACCTACTGTATGCCGAGGGCTGTAGTAGGCTCCACTGGAGAAATGAAAATGTTCCTATCTTAAATTTCTACAGTACTTTCTAGTTAATAAGATAGTCCTACATTCAAAACTGCATTGAATTCTTACAAAAACCCTCTGGCATGGATATTATTATTACTAGCCTTGCCACTCTGCAGGGGGAGAAACTGAAGCTGAGAGAAATGAAATGACAAGGGTTCTTCACATTCAGCAGGTCAGGGACCTGGTAGACTGGTGAAGTCTATGCATCCTATCTCAGAAAACATTTTTAAATGCATAAAACAAAATACATAGGCTCATAAGGGCAACCAAAGATACTGAAAAGCAGTTTTTCAAAATACTACAAAAGTCTAATAGAGTAATTTATGTACTGCTTTATTAAGGCATTAAATAACAAGATTCTAATAACTGTTGCAACTTTAAAGTAATGACTTGCATATAGCAGGGATCAGCAAACTATCATTTGGCTCACCGTTTGTTCTTGTAAATAAAGTTTTATTGGAACTCAGTCCCACCCATTGATTTTCCTATTGTCTAAGATGGCAGAGCAATAGTTGCAACAGAGAATACATGGCCCGCAATAGCTAAAATATTTACTACCTGGACCTTTACAGAAAAAAGTTTGCTGACCCCCATTGTATTCAATATTTTGAAACATCGGCAACAACTTTAATGGAATAGGAAAAAACCTGTGATTTCTACTGGTGACAAACATCTCAGATATTGCAAATATGACTGTGGTTTGTTGCCTTCATTTGTAATTGAAGCTTGTCATTTTTTCCATCCATGTTCATGGGCCCCCAGAATTCTATTCACAGTGCCGGTAGGGGTAGAATTTGACAAACCAGCATTTGTCCTACAACCTTTGATACCCGATATGTGAGCATCTCACAGTCTAGCGGAACACACATACACACAAACACCCTCACTCTTGCAGGCAGGCAGTCCCTACTTAGGGTATCATGAGAAGAAAAAGTGACATGGAACTCTTGGGGAGGCAGTGGGGTCCAATCCCTTAACCTTCTGAAGTCCTTGATAAATCCAGAACCACCACATGTGGTTGTGTGGGTTGGCACCCGGCCAAAAGGGATGAAGTGAACTCTAGCTCAGCTGCCTAGTCTGCTTATATTGGGGAGTAGGATGCCTTTCTAAAACTCTCACAAAGATGCTCTGTGGGCTAGGGAAAACCTGGTACGTCTCCCTTGAGCAACATGGATGGGTCTATATTTGGGCTTCGACTCAGTGGGTATTTATTGATGTATGGTCAGTCCCTCAAACACTTACAGGTGCATTGATGGATTGACTCTTGGATAGGTAGGAATAAAGAGGAAGGCCATTATTATACGGAGGGATTATAAAGACCTCACTCCGCAAACTTTCTATTCACTCATTCGTTCATTCACATTTACCTTCCTAACAAATGCTCATTAATTACCTACTCCATGCCAGCCTCTTAGCTGGGCACTTCAGTGATCTACATATGAGCCACAGGAAGTGTAGTCCCACTTTATAGTCTCCCAGCTATGTTACCTTGGGTAGCTTCTATTCTCTGATTTCTATTAGTCTATCTGCAAAATGGGAATCGTAAATATACCTGCCCGCCACCTGACAGATCTCAGGAGAGTCCAAGGAGATAATAGATGGAAAGACTGTCGGGGAGAAGCAGCTTCAAAAATGGAAAGGAAGGAGATATCTCTGTAGCTCAGGTGGGGTGGGCTCATTCATAGAGAAGTGGCCTTGAGTAAGGCCTTTAAAGATGGACAGGATGTGAAGAGGCCAGAGGTTAGCTGAACCTAGTAGAAGACTCCAAAATGGCACCATCAGTGACAGCCGGGAGGCCGGGAAGGAGCTGTGTAATCTGGCTGCCTCCTTGAGGAGCGTGACACTCAGCACACTCCCTGCCGAGATTTTAGAGCCGACCAGGAGGCTTGTGTTTATTATCATCCTCATCACCATTATTATCATTATTAATAATATGATACTTGGAGCATTTATGCACATTAATTTTAAACAAGCGTGTGCGGTGGCAAGATTTGATGCTGCTACCAATAAACAGCCGTAACGTGGGTCTTTAATTTACATAAAATCATTTATGCTAATTTAATTAGTCCTTTGTTTACAGCTGAGGCTCACTCACCACTGGCCAACTGCAGCATGCTGCAGAGCCAGAAGCCAGGCACACGCATCCGTTTTGCAGGGATGATCCTCCTGCCGAGAGAGAAGACTCACCTGTTTTTTCATGGGAGGACACGGTCAGACTCGATAGTTCTTATTTATAACTTGGTCCCCATAGAGGATTGTGCTGGGTGCTGTTCTATTTTTAACTGACCTGTCCTAATAGCCACCTTGTGAAAAAGATCAGAGAAGTTTCACGTCTGACCCAATATCACACAGCTACCAAGCGGCAGGGCAGATATTAAACCCATCTCTATCTGTCTCTAGTTCTCAGCCTCTTTCTATATCTTTATGACTGTAGACATTAAGTAAAAAGAGCTAACATGGCCTGGTACATGGTACGGACTCTGTAAACACTGGTTGAATGAATGAATGAATGGACAACACTGTTCCAATTAAAAGTGCTTTCAGGTGCATTTTCACCCTGATATCTTAAAGCAGCCCTGACAGATGGGTCTGGCCAACTCCATTTTGCAGAGGAAGCTGAGCAGGTGGGGTGATGGAGAGGGCACTGCACTTTGAACCCAGAGTTCTGCATCCTCCTGCTGACTGTGTCACTGACTGATGCCCTGACCTTGGCTTGCCCTTGACCCTGGTCCAAGTGCTTCCCTCACCCCAGTTCCTCCATTGCCCCATTTGCAAGACAGAAAGAAGGATCCCTTGTCCTTCTAATCTGACGGGCAGAAATAAAAAAATGAGCCTGTGGAGGGGACTGTGCAGGGTGCCTGGAAATTATAAGGTGGTATTTGTCAGACTTGCCTTGGGAAACCTTGAAAAATTGAATGGAAACCACTGGGCTCATTCATCTCCTTTTAACAGCCCCATGTCATCCAGCCTGGTCTTTTCCATTCCTGCTCTGTCCAATCCTGACAACATAATTTAGTTCCAGGGAACTTGAATAGAACAGAGTGGACTGATATTTCCACGCACCCGGGCCTTGATTAATACCATCAGGGCAGCTGCCTGTGAGGATGAGGAGTCAGAGAGGATGATGCTCTGCGGCACCCAGGCTCCTGTGCTCACCGCCTCTCCCCTGGCTGGGGGCTCGCCCCTTCCCAGTCCTGCAGGTCCCCCTTGCTGCCTTCCTGCTCCTGCCCAGGCTCCGCGCCGAGACCCTTACCTGGTGGATTTGTCCTTCCTGTTGTTCAGCCATCCATTCTGCAAACATACTGAGTGTTTGCCACGGTCGGGCAGTGGGGACTCAGAGTTAAGTAAGGACCAGCCCTGTCCTTCAAGAATTCAATCACAAGAAAATGAAGACCAATGGCCACTCAGGCAAAAAAAAAAAAAAAAACAACCGCTTAAGGGATGAAGCAAGGGCTAGACCAGGGATGGAGTGAGAATGGGGGTAAACGGAGGAGCCTCCTCCACCTGAAGAGGGGGGGAGAGGGCTTTACAAAGGAGACGGTGTCAAAGGAGGAGTTTTAGGATTTGTGAGATTTCCCCAGGAAGAGGTGTACAGAGGGAAGGAAGGAAGGGTGGGGGGGCAGATTTCTGGCCTAAGCAAACTCATGAGGGCCCGAGATGCCCGACGGTGTGGGGCTGGCCAGCGGTCTGTGTGGCCCTGCCGAGAATGGCTGCTGGGCTGGGGGCAGGGCCTAAAGCGCAGACTGCCATGGGCAGATATCGACGCGTCTGCCTCAGCTCTGGTTCCAGGGGCATGCCTTTCGGTGGGAATGCACCCAAGTCGGTAGAGGGAGATGAAGAAGAGGACACTGAAGGAGAAGTGAGAAGGGGGTGGAAAGCAGATGGGGGACATTCCACCCACAGCCCATCTCAGCGAGAGCAGAAGTAAATCTCAGATACTGGCAGGGTGGAGGAGTGGGGAGCAGGCTGAAGGTACAGGGCACGTATCTCCTTTCAGCTGTATGAACAGGGGCAAGGAATGTGGCCCCTATGGCAGTCCTGAAAACAGTGCCTGCTTCTCTTTTATTGTGGACTTTCTTCAAAATATGCAGCCACCCAGAGCTACCTTGACGCTGCTAACCATACCCAGGGCTCCTTCCCAATATTCTGCAGAGAAGCATCCTTAACCCATCACAGAGGAGGCAGGATTACCCCATCATGAATGCGTCCCCGTCCCTGCCCAACAACACCTACATAGATGGCCTCTTTCCATGGATATCAAGATTTATTGTTCCTCAAAATCAAATATTGACCTTGGCTTTTTGTCCATCAATATATGACCTTTCAAGTCAATGAACCTGGATATGCGAGTCAATGGTTACTTATTATTTCCCCTGCCCTGAAATGGAAATCTCAGACCCCAGTGCACGGATTGGACCACAGTCATGATCTGTTCATAGCTCCCTGCACTTGGCATCTGTGATTGAAGAGCCCTTGAACGAGCTGCACAGTTCCCAGGAAGTCCGCTCGCTTGCTTGCTAATGGCATCAGAAGCCACTCAGGGCAGATTTGCAATCCCATGCCACCTCCCTCCTTCCCTCCCTCATTGAGAAACGTTTTAGTCTGGTGACTTCTCATCCCAACAGGCTGGGGATGGTCCCAGGCCACTGGGAAGCATGGTGTCTCTCTCCCCATCTATCTAATGCCAAGAGGACATGGATGCCTTTCTTGGGCTAGTTGACAGACTGCCTTCGGATCCTAAGTGACCCACCTCTGAAGTCCTCTTGCACCAATGACTTCTTAGAGTCTGAGAGGAGGTAGATTGAGGATTAAGTCCCAGACTTCTGGGTTTGAAGTATTAGTCTTTCCTTACTAGCTGGGTGGTTTTGGGTAGGTTCTTTCTGTTCATTCTTTCGGCACCTCAGTTTCCCTACATGTAATGGGGGTTGTTGTAAAGAGTCAGTGAAATAATCTGGGTAAATGCTTAATCAATGTCTGGCAGAGAATCAGTGCTCGGGGTAGATGTTGCTACTGCCCACCTACTGCTTCTCCCCCTTCCAGCTACATGGAAGACAGCCCTTCCCATCCCACCCCACCTTGAGGTTGAGTGGACCAAGTGCCAGGTCCAGGCCAATGGGATTTCTTTCTTTATTTAGTCAGTTGACAGAGAGAGAGAGAGAGAGAGAGAGAGAGAGAGAGAGAGCATAAGCAGCGGGAGCAGGTGAGGGAGAAGCAGGCTTCCCACTGAGTGGGGAGCCAATGTAGGGCTCGACCCTAGGATCTCGGGATCACAACCCAAGCTGAAAGCAGACGCTTAACTGACTGACCCAGGCACCCCAGGCCAATGGAATTTGAGCAGAAGTGACATGAGTCACTTCTGAACCAGGTCATGAAAGCCAGCGCTCCATTCTCCGGTCTTCCCTGCAGCAGTGGTGACCATGAAGGTCACATGCTACTGATGGGGTGGCTTTGGATGGTGGAGGACCTGTTAGCTGTGTGGCTGAGGGGCTCCGTGGCCCTCACCCACCCCGCAGGGTTGCCAGGATCTGCAATGAAGGCTGTGTGAGGAAGAAACAAATCTTCGTTGGGTTAAGCCCCGGAGATTCTGGAGCTACGTATTGTTGCAACATAGCTGAGACTCCCCTGGCTGATAGGGTTTTCAATACATATGAGTGATCATTAGTGGGCGGACTGTTGCTATGATAGACAAGTAGAACACCCTGATTACTGCTGTCCTCAGCAGAAGACACTTGACCGTGACAGTCAGGACTCTTTTTCAAACCCAGCTTGGCTATAGATTCTGCCCTGATCTTCTACCTCGGTCTAATGAGTCGGCTCCTGCCTTCCCCTGGGCCTTTGTCCCTGGAGTCCCACTCTCCCCCCGAGACTCTATCTGGAGTTTTTGACTCCATTAAATGGCCATTTTATTGATGCCTAAGACAATTTACTTGATGCAGGTAGGGGCGAAAGAAAACATGGCATTGAGGGCCAAGAAGCCTGGATTCGAATGTCAGCTTGGTGTCTACCTTTTCCTGAGCTCCTGCCCGAGCTGGGAAGGACCTGCCCTGTCACCCATGGCACCTGCTTACCCTGGGCAGTGACTCTGGCTACCTCCTCCCCTGGCCCAGGTGCTCCTCAAAGGCAGGACCTGTCTGGATCCTCCACACACAGCATGATGCGTGCTTCGTAAATGTAGGCTGACTTAAGGGTGATGCTGAAAAAGAAAAAGTCGCCATGATCATCTGTTCTGTGGTGTCACTGCCACGGAGACTGTCTTCGGACTTCTGTTTCTGGGGAGCCCAGGGTTTATCTGGGGGTACCTGCCTTGTACCCACCCAAGGCAGCCCCAGGGCACGTCTGTGGGAGCCCAGAACCGTGAGGAGCACATTTGGAACCCCAATGCCCTGCTCCAAGCTCCTCATCTTGCAGAACGGGCCTGAAGTCATCCTGGGAGCTGTCAGGACATGATCCCAGGTCTGTTGCCCTCCAACCCTCTTGGCTCGTTGCTTCTCATTTACGCAGTTTTATAGCATTCAAATCAACTCTGTGTTAGGCAACTTTCAAGTGTGTTTGATCGCTCTCTACACGGAAAAGGTGACTCCCTCGAGTGGGTTCTAAAGACAGGGTCTTAACCTAGGGGCATGAGAGCTCACATTTCCTGGCTCGGGGCCTGGGTCTACAGTTTACTACCTCGGTGACCTTACTTAGGTGACAAGTTACCTCACCTCTCTGAGTCAGCTGCTTCCTCATATGTTAAAGGGGGATAAAAATAGAACCCAGATGCAGGCCCACTGTGGGCTCCCGAGATGCACATGGGCAGTACTCAGGGCAGTGGCTGACATGCAGTCAGGCCTGGGTGATGCCACATTGGCATCCCTGCCCTCTGCAAGCCCACTGAGCTCGAGTCGACTGCATGCAGGGCAGCCACCAAATCAATCATCTTCCCTCACTCTCCAGAAAGAGCTATCACAGGGAGCAAAAAGCACCCCTGAAACGCAGAACGCACCTCTTCACCTGGCAAGTCCTGCTCCAACTCCAGTCCCAGTGGAATGATCACCTCCTCGGAGGAGCCCTCCCTGCTTGCCTCAGACGGTTGCGTGAGGATGTGCCCACTCTCCGCGCCACGCTGCTTTGCCCCAGGTGGGACCAATCACTGCTGCAAATGAATAATGATTGTGAATTCTCATTCATCTGTTCAATACCTGTCCTCCCCTAAGGAGACAAAGGACCGTGCCTATTTCTGCCTCGCCAGTGCTGAGCCCAGTGCTTGGCACATCGTAGGGTTTCAGTACATATTTGTTGACCAACTGACTGAATGATTCCAGGCCTTGTGGCCTAGATTCCTGCCCTAGGGTGGGTTGGGAACTGGGGAGGCCATATGCATGGTCCTGGCCTTAGATACGCATGATTTGCAGGCTGCCTTGCTCCTAAAAGAGCTCTAAAAACCATTCAGGAGCAAAAATATTTATGAGTGCAAAGTGAGACTCAGAGAGGGTAAGTAATGCTCATAGTCACCCAGCTGGTTAACTGCAAATCAGGGCTTGAGCTCAGTTCTTAGTAACTCTAAAAACCATTCACTTTTTCTTTTATCACCATTCTTCCAGTAAATTCCAAACCTCAGGGAGTGTCAGAATTCCTTGGGGGCATTTGTAAAAATTCAGATTCCTGGGCTTCATCTTTAATGCTTCTATTTTATTCAGTCTGGAGGCAGGGATGGCCCTAAGGCAGACAGGGGCCCCAGGCCAAGACTTCATTCATTCATTTATTTATTTATTTTTTTTTTTTGCGGGTGAGGCAAAACACTTTGAGTCACTCAAAATCACATAAGCACCATTCTGTTGGCCCAATCTCACTTGATCTAATGAAAGAAATACTTTGCTGGTCAGTGAGAGCAATTCACTGGCCAGATTGCCTGCCTGGTACAGGGGTCCAACCGTGGGCCCTGGGATGATCCCATTGCTCTGAGTCCTTGGAGCTCTTTGGGACATCTGGTCAATCCTTGGAGGCTATGGGGTCAAGGTAGAAGGGGTACAGACGCTGAGGAAGAGAAACAAATGGGGCTTGGAATTCACACGGGACCAGGTCCTGTACTGGGATTCCTCACCTCGATGGCACGGGGAACCCAGGCCTGGGCACAAGGAAGGCCTTCCAAAGCAGAGGGCCCCCTGCTAGGTGTGGGCCACATGGCAGGCGAGTCTGTCTGGAGGAGACCTGAAAACCTGGATTTATATCAGCACCCCAGGGGATTCTGACCAGGGGTACTGTGGGTCACACTGAGAAATACTGCCTCAGAGCCTAGGGACCACTCAAGATAAGAAGAGCTTCTGAAGGCTACGACTAGTCAGGGATGGGGTCACCAGTGCATGGAGTCGGGTGCAGGCTCCAGGCTCCCCCTGGAGCCTGTCCCAGTGCTGTCACTGTCCTGTTGTTGGTCTGTCGGGTTGGTGCTTCTTAGGCACCCCTGGTGCAGTCCAGTTCACCCCACACTTGCTGGGCAGCACTCTGTGGTAGTTCCCATGCTGGGCTCTGGGAGACCCAGTGTTGAGTGGGCTCTCTGATCAGCCTGGTGGTTGTCCCCCCAAGCGGTCCCTCGCAGGAGGAGGGTGCGGGTGTTGGGTGGCAACCTTGCTTCCCAAGGGGCCTTCTGATCAGACAGGCCCTTGGCAGCCTCCTAATTTGTGTCCTCCTCGCAGCGCCAGTAGCAGCTTTCTGATGCAGAGGGACCCCGGTAATGAGTTTCTATTAAAAGAGCTGAATCTCAGTTCTCGGAACTCAATGTGCAGAATAAACAATGGGGCAGAATCCTATTAAAAAAGGCTTCCAACACGGACAAATTAAGCCCTTGGGAATGCCTTACAAAGAATACATTTTTCCAGTGTCGAACCAAGATCAATAGAGAAAAACAAATAATTTCAAGTGGGAGTCGTCATAATGATACCCAGGTACAGGCAGGGGTTGGGTGCGTTATTTTGGCCTGAGGACACCCCGGCGAAGATAATGAGGGAGCAGAGGAGGGGAGCTCGTCATGGGCGTGAGGGGTGTCTGGGTCTCCCAGGCGGCTGAGCGAGGAGGATGTCGCATCTCATTTGTCTCTGTCGAGACTCCCTCTTTCTCTGGGGGGATGGTTAAGCCCACAGCACTGCGCTCAGCCCACCAAGGGCTTTGTAAGCCTGGGAGGGGGGCAGGAGACCCCGGCTTTGTTCACCAGGGGAGGGATCTCTGCACAGGCGGGGAAGGGAAGCTTCGTCTACCTCACCCCGAGCAGAGTGGACGTCCTCAGACATCCGCAGATACCTGAACTGTCACCACCCAGAACTAACCCCCTCCTTTGCTCTCTCCACTTGTGACTGCTCTGTGAATCTCACTCTTGCAGTACCTCATTCTGTTCCCTGGAGCCATGCAAACTCTCCCCCGTGCTTCCAGGCTGATATTGAATCCCTCCTCTTTATGAAGCCTTTCCTGAATTCTTCCCCTGAGCGTTCCACATATGCAAGGTAGACTCCTGGCCTGGCACATCATTACCCCTGCCTCCCCTCCCCCTGGAGCCTGTTCCAGTGCTGTGACTGTCCTGTTGATCTGTCATGGCGGTGCTTCTTAGGCACCCCTGGCGCAGTCCAGCTCACCCCACACTCGCTGGGTGGCGCTCTGTGGTAGTTCCCGTGATGGGCTCTGGGAGACCCAGTGTTGAGCAAGACACAGGCTGGGGGCCCTCGAAGGCAGACTTACCCAACCTTCCTTATCTATGAAACTTCAGAATGCACATACCTTACGAGGCAGCAATCCCACTCCTATCTGCCCAAGAGAAACATTCATACCTGGGCTCATGGAGGCCTTTTCAAGGACTTTTATTAAAGCCTTGTTACACAGAGCCAGAAATGGAAACAACTGTCATGCCCATCACTAGGAGAATGGCTAAGGCCTCATGGCATGTCTCTACTTCAGTTAGAAAGACGCTTATATAATGATACAGAAAGGTCACCAGGAGAGTATTGGATCAACAAAGCAAGGTGCACAATGTACATACAGTAGGCTACTCCTTAACTAAAAACTACACCCACATGTACACTACACACGGGCACACACATCCACATACGTGCACATAATGCACATATGTATACACACGGGCACTCGCAGAACGCTATAGCCTTGCTTATTAGGACCACAGTGTCTACATTTGGAATTTCTCTGAATTCTCGCTCCGCCACTCACTAGACTGGTAACCTTGGGCAAATAAACTCACCCTTCTGTCCCTCGCTTTGCTCATCTGTAAAATACGCATAATTATATTTCAACCTCAAGAAATGACTGAATGGAATGAAGGATGGACGGAGTTAATACTCGCAAAGTGCTTGCACGAGAGCCTGGGTGGGAAGGGCTGAGTACGTTGTTGCTATGACCATGTTTCACCTCCTCTAAAGCACACAACTTTTTCACATCTTAAACCAGCAGTCAAGGCGCAGTTTACAGTTGATAGACCTTAACGCTGGGCCATAGGTCCACTGGCAACTTTTTCCCTCCGTGGTAGCACATAACGTAATGGCTCATCTTCCAACTGGAGACAGCGTGGACACGGTGAAATAGAATATTATAACCAAGAAGCAGGTAGTAGGGCTATATCCATTTGCATGGAAGCCTGCCCAGCAAGCTCTGGGCCAGGCACAGCCAGCTAGCTCATCCCAGTGGTTCCCTCCGGGAAGAATGCTGGAGAGGGGGATGTCAGGAGGCCTGCGGCCTTATCAGGGCTGCCTTAGTGTTTTACAAGCTGCGTGGACCCGTGTTTACATGTGGTTTCACTTAGCGTTGCTTGGCTACAGCCGGTAGACACTAACACTGGTTAACTTAAGCAAAAAGGAATTTATTGGCAGGATGTCGGGAGCTCACAGAAGTGACAGGAGCCCAGAGAAGTAGACTCAGAGAGGGGTGGGGGCCCAGGCCTCTCCCCAGGGCCTGAATTAAGAAGCACGGCCACCACCTGGTAGTGGGAAACATCTGGTCTGCATGCCACCACAGCTGAGATGAGTGACTTCCAACCTTCTTCTCTGTCTCTGGGTCTAGTGGCTTTTGTCATTCTTTTTTGGTGTCCATCATGTGATGACTGCCTCCTTTCTAGACTGGAGAAATTCCCTCCCTTAAAAGTCTTGGGGGAAAGCGACCGAGTCAGCCTCCCAATGTAGCCCCAGAGTGGGGGTTCCGGGCCGTCCCAGGCTCCCTTGCAGCTAGGGCACAGATGGGTGCCCAGGCTGGTCAGCTGCCAAGCCCCTCTCCCGTAGAGTGCACTAGGAACAAGCAAGGCCATGAAACAGGGGCCAAGGACATCTGAGCTGGTGGCGGGAGATTGAGAGCAGCGATGGCAGGAGTGAAGTCCACCTGAGGGCACCGCTGATTAGAATGGCACTGCCCGGGCAAGCCGCGGTACCCCGTGCTTAGGGTGCTGCCTTGGTGCCCTCATTGGGCTAGCTTCATGAGAACAGTTCGGCAGTGGTCGGCCGTGGCCTGGCCTCTCTGCCTGGCTCTGTGCCTGTTCCCGGCCTTCCCAGCAAATCTGTGGACCATCTTACCTCCTTCCTGGAGTAAATCCGCCTTCCTGCTTCAATCTGACCAAGTTAGATTGTGTTGTCAGCGACCAATAAGCCTGGCTGACATCCTGCGTCGCTCACTCCAGATGCAAAGTCCCGGAAGAGAGGTCAGGACAAGGGGCTGCTCCCTGGCGTGGACCAGGAGACATAAGGAGCTGGCTTTTGTGATGGGAGACAGGGGCCTGGAATCCGGCCACCCACCCCCTCACCCCCCTGCCAAGACCACACACAATGGGGGAGAGGAAGAGGCAAATTCCAAGAGGGAATTGGGAATCAAGGTGCTGTTGGTGAGGGGTGTGCAGGGGGTGACAAAACATGACAAATGTGCACTGTTGTTACTTAATCAAGATAGTGTATGCCCTGCTTGGAGGAAACAAAGTCATTCATTCATTCATTCATGTCATTCATTCATTCGTTCAACAAACAGACTGCAAGCCAGCTATGTCCCCCTTTATGGGGACATAAAGATGACAGCCCTTCAGGAACCTGGGTCTGGTGTCCGTACCAGGTAAGTGAACAAGGACAAGCAGTGGGCCCACTGTCACAACACCAGATGGCCCAGGCACTCAGCCTAAGAAGGAGACAGTCAGAGAAGTCTCCACAGAGGAGCTGGCAAATGGGTTGGACCTTGAAGGAGAGGCAAAATGGGCAGGGCTGGCCAGGCTGACAAGGGCAGGGGTGTGGAGGAAAGGGGCAGGGACAGAGCAGGTGCACAGGCTCAGGATTTTGAAGGGGCAGACCCCCACCCCCGTGCTCTGGGACAGGGGAGAGCTTCAGGGAGCTGAGGGTGGAACATGGGGAGGCAAAGGGTCCTCAGGAGGGCAGGTGCAGTGGAAGATGAGCCTGAGGGTCAGGTTGGAGCCAGCAGGCAAGGGCCTTGAATGTCAAATGAAGGTGTGTCGGCAAAAGTGTTTTAAATGGGAGAGAGAGATCATTAGACCCATCTTTGGGAAAGATCGTTTGGGTGGGTGAATGAAGAGGAATTTGTGGGAGGCAGGAGAGGAGGGAGGGGAAAATGGAAAGAGAAAGAAGGAGAGGCCCCGGTTCAGTCTCTGAGCCTTGGTTTGAGAGAATAGAGCACTAGTCACGCCATCTGCCACGCCACGCTCTGCCTCCAGCTTGCTGGGTGCCTAGACCTGTCACGTCTCCCCCAGGCCACTGTGCTCAGTGGAAGCCCCAGGGCTTTCCCAGAGCAGCCCCCCACCCCCGAGTCTGTAGTACCTAACGTGTTGTTCAACGATGGTGCTGCTATGACAGTCAATGTGGAAAACCACAAAACCAGCTCCCCAAGTCCTTGTGTGGCTCTGAACTCATCCTGGTGGGCTCTCGACGTTCCCCGTTGTAACGTACCTTGTTGAAACCCCTCCGTCCCAGACAAAGTGGATGGCTGTTCCCTTACATCCAGGGATCCACGGATCAAATACCCTGGTTCTGCTTGAAGAGATAGGACCCTAGCATGGGAAGCTCTTGGAGGTGGGGTGTCAGATCACGGCCCAAGCTCTCGGATGGGGTAGCAATGGCATGGCCTGAGGCCTCAGCGTCGGCAGCGGGGCAGCCTCCCGTGGGAGCCGGGCCCCAGCAGCTGGAGAGGGGTTGAGGGGCGAAGTTGAGACTAGCGAAAGGGGGGCACCTGTAAATTGCTGGGGCCGCCAATCCTGGACTAGGGTTTGCTTTTGCAAGTGTGTCACGTAGGATCCAAAGAACATCTGCTTAGTGAATTTATTTTTCTCAATAAACATCTTTTTCCAGAGGGAGAAAGTCCAAGGATGGTTCAGTGGCGCCTGGCCTTCCTCCTCCTGCTCCACCGTCTTCGGTGTGTGGGGTCAAGTCCGCATTCCTGGAGGTCGAGGGAGTGGTAAGGGGGACGGGCAGTGCCTAAAGAAGGAAAACCAGCTTTCCAGATAAGCCTTTCAGACACCTGCTGCTCTCATCGGCCGGATCTGTCCCAGGGTCTCCCCTGGCCGAAAGGGGACCTGGGAAATGGAGTACTTCACCTGATTTGAACAAATTCGGGGTTTCCCTTTGTAAGGAAGAAAGGCAGAATGGGCCTGGTTTAGGCAGCTAGCTGAGTCCACCTCACCAGGTCATCAGGATTCTACATAATACTGAGGCTTCCTAAGGCCCTACCTCATGGCCCCAGTCCCGACGCGGGGGCCCCTCATGTCATTGTCCCAGTGCAGCATGATCAGCACCCCCACAGTACGGCAGCTGGGACCCTTCCTCATTTTTCCTCCTGACAAGGCCAGATGGCAGGCGGCATGGCCCCATCTCCTGGCAAGTTTCAGGGGACCTTGACCCCCCCTTCATGGAAATCTGTGTCCCCCTCCCGATGGGCTTCCTGTGGCCTGCAGCCCAGCCTCACTCCAAATGTGATTTGCCCTTCCTCCTCCAGTGAATAGCCCAGAGTGAGCGGGCCCATCTGGTTCTGTTTCACTCCACGTTACTCATCAGGATGTGTTTGCCAGCAGTTATTTGATGTTCAGGAAGAATTCTGAAGCTTTCGAAAAGAAGCAAATAAAATCTTTAATCCCCCAAAGAGTCGTGAAATTATGTTTTGCTGAGGAGATGGTGGGGGCCCGTGGTGGTCTGGCGACGCGGCCTGATGCAGGCGGCCGGGGCCCAGGTTTCCCCTCATGCCAGTCACTCCCCTCCACATCCCTGGCCTCAACTGGGTCTCCTGGAACCCCCTTGGAGCCTCTCCAGGTCCTCTCATGATGCCCCAATTTGGGAACAGAAGAAGGCTGCAGCAGGGGATCCCTGACCTCTCTCTTGCTCACCAGCCAAAAAAGCTTTTAGGGAGAGCTCCTCCCCACTCACAGCCTTGTCTGAGCCCTGCAGCCTCCCTGACAGGAAAGGGTGAGCTCCTGAGGGAACAGGACTGAACGTGGGACTCAGGCCCTGGGGTTCTCTCCTGCGGTGGCAGCCCAAAAGCCTGGGACAGCGCCATTTCTCAGGGTCCCGGGAAGACATATTCCAGTTCTGCCAGGGCTTGGTGGTTACAAGGCAAGGGGCTGCAGGCTCTCTGAGCCATTTGAGAAAATGACAGAGACCACTGGATGTTAGGATATCGGAAGGGAGAGGGACACCAGCTTACTTACCTGCATCCCAGCATCACCTGGATGTCTCTGGAATCCACACTGCCTCCTGCCTCAACACAGAGGAGACACTTACCTCTTCTCTTGGTGCCTTATGGCAGGCTGGAATTTTCCAGAGAAATTTCAATGAAAAAGCAAACTGATGTTTCCTGGCAAGTGCTTGATCTTTAGGTTCTTTCTAGACTGAGACCCCCACCCTCGTTGCATTTAAAGCACCTGCTGAAGGAATGAAGCAGTGCATGAAGGATTGCTCCTGGGGCCAACAGAGGCCCTACCCTCACCCTGTCTTTCCTGATCACGCCCACACTCTGGTCAAGCCTGCAGAGCGAGTCCGTGCCTGGTGGGCTGTGGGCCCCCTGTCAGATCTCTACCGTTCTCCCTGCGCACACTGGGACTCTTGAGGGCTGGTCCCCCCTGCTGCCATCACATCACAAACCCTGCAATTCACAGGGAACCACTCCTCGAGCATCACTCCTGACAGCTTACAACTCCAACGATTAAACATTGATCACTCAAAATTTAACATCCCATCTTCCCTTTGATATCCTCAACTGCTCTCTGCATAAGACAACAAGCCCCTTTCTGCAGCTCAGCGTGAGGGAGGACTTCAAAGGTGCCTTTCCCTCTCACATGCTCCCAGCAGCTCTGGTATTCAGCAAGCAAAGCTGCCAAGTGGAAGGGTTGGGGATCCCCCCGGCCAGCCTCATCTTTGGGGCTCAGATCAGTGGGGGGATCTCCCAGATTTGGGGGGGATTCAGGGGGCAGAGCTTGGATTCAGGGGCACCCGGGCTCTCTCTAGAAGCAGCTGCAAATAATGGGAAGAAGCTAGAGGAGCTGGGTGTGAATCCCCGAGGTACCCTTGGCAGCTCTGGAACCGCAGGGAAAGGGCCCTGTCCTCTCCAGGAACATGGAGGTGACGTCACTTCCCTCCCAATGAAGCCCCCAGAGAGGGCTAACTGAGGCCGGGAGTCGAGTGCCTGGCCCATGGCAGGTAAGCAGATGGCTGCACTGCCTTCCCCTCTGAGGAGAGGTTCGGTTAAGCCAAAGTAGCGCAAGCGTGTTTGTAGGAAAGATGTTTCAGCGGCTCCATAAAACATGTGATTTTGAACTCTTCAGAAGGTAGCCGCTTGAAGAGATACAGCTAACAGGCCGATCACAAATTATTACCTACCTTTCACTCACTCAGGCTCCCGGGGGGGCTGCATCTTATTAAAACTATAGTAATTGGTGATCATTTGTAAAATGTTACAATCAACATTAAAACTATAGTAATTAGCGACCATTTGTAACACGTTACATCAACCAGGCCCCGGACAAAGTCATTTACCTGTGTCACCTCGGATAATCCCCACATTGACTTGTACAGGTGGGCTCTCTCACTGGGCCCTATTGACAGGTACGAACCTTACAGATGCGGAGGGCAGGGCTCAGAGGAAATGGCAAAACCAGAACTTAAAAAACGAAGTCAGCCTGACCCTAAGGTCCAAGTTCTTGCCTCTGTCTGCCCATAGTACTGACCCTATCTAAGGGCATTGCCCACTCTGCATACTTGGGATTGACCGAACGTCATAAACTGCATTCAGATCCTCTGAGGGAACATGGCAATATTTCTCTCCAGATGGGATTTGTATCCTCCTGCAAGGCTAAAGAACATGTTGCCTGACCCCCTGGAGGCTCCCAGTTTGCTCCTGGAACCCACCTGGAGGACAGGGGGCTCAGGGCCCTGGCAGTTGGCATTGGAAGACCTACCCGATCTGGTGGGACCCAAGGCTGTTCTGCACGACATCACACACCACTTTTTTTTTTTTAAATATTTTATTTATTTATTTGAGAGAGAGAGACAGAGAGAGAGCATGAGAGGGGGGAGGGTCAGAGGGAGAAGCAGACTCCCTGCCGAGCAGGGAGCCCGATGCGGGACTCGATCCCAGGACTCCAGGATCATGACCTGAGCCAAAGGCAGTTGCTTAACCAACTGAGCCACCCAGGTGCCCCATCACACACCACTTTTGAGAGGCCTTCCATGCCAAGAGCAGTGCCAGCCCAGAAAGAACCGGTTCACAGCGCAGGGGCTCTTCCGTCCCCAGCCCTTGAGGATCATGGCGCTCCTTTCCCCCAAACCCTGCTATGGTTTCAGCCCTTCCCAAGGCCTCCCTCCCAGCTGCTGGGTTTCACATGGAACCTACTGCCATCCCTGTGCGGGGGCGTGTTCATGGAAAGGAAGCTAACTGCGATGGAGCAGACTTAGCACAGTGGGGAGACTTGCAGCCCCTCTCTGATCCCAGCACATCTTCCACCATATCCCTGCAGGGTGGCCCATCACTGCTGGCACTGTCCCTGGGGGTCACACAGTGTCAGTCTGCCCCTTTGTCAGAGATTTGAAAGCAGTGTTATACCTGCAGACCAATAGCTCCAGGTTCCTTCTTCAGCCGTTCCTCAGGTCCCATGGCGCTGCAGCCTCTCACTTTGCTGGGGAGGGTGGGAGGGAAGCTTGGGTGGACGGGCGCAACCTCCCAGGAGAGCTGCCAGGGGCCAGTACGGGGCGAAGCCCTGGGCTGGAGAGGGGGACCCCGGGCAAACAGAATGGGCAGTGCCTGGCCCTCCTCCCCACCGTTCCCCACCGGGGTGCTCAGGGAAATCTCCCCTCCGAGAAAGAGCAGAGGGGCAGAACGGGGTCAGTCCCATTCAGCCTCCACAGGGCTCATCACCGCCCAAGACGGGCGGCCAGGACTTGGCCCGGCCGCCCACTTGGCGCCTCAAGGAAACTGCTGATTTCCCCCGAAATTGTAGGGTTGGGCTCCAGGGCTTTGAGGTGTCGCTTGCACTTGTCAAGCACAACAGATATTTTCTTTCCTGGAGAGGAGCTCTCCTGATGAGGTGATTCAGCCTGGCAGCACTCAGACCTCCAGCGCGGTGCGTCAGGCAGCCCCACCGGTCTGTTCAGCAGCAACCCCTTCCCACGGGCACCAGGCAGTGCCTGCGACGCCCCCTCTGTTGGAGCTATCCCTGCACACCCCGTGCTCTTGTTGAACATGTGGTTTGTCATCCTTGTGGGCTCGCTACATTCTGCACAGTCTGGAGACGCATGGTATTGAAATAGAAGAGGAGGGGCACCTGGGTGGCCCAGTCGTTAAGCGTCTGCCTTCGGCCCAGGTCATGATCCCGGGATCCTGGGATCGAGTCCCACATCGGGCTCCCTGCTCCGCGGGAAGCCTGCTTCTCCCTCTCCCACTCCCCTTGCTTGTATTCCCTCTCTCGCTGTGTCTCTCTGTCAAATAAATAAAATCTTTAAAAAAAAAAAAGAAATAGAAGAGGAACTGATTTTGAGGCTGGATGAGAACATATGTCATCTCCCTCCCCGCTCTGCCTCGATTTGGGGTCATTTAATGATTATTTCCCAAACTCAGTGCTTTGTTTCGAAA
Source organism: Mirounga leonina (assembly GCF_011800145.1). Classification (NCBI taxonomy): domain Eukaryota; kingdom Metazoa; phylum Chordata; class Mammalia; order Carnivora; family Phocidae; genus Mirounga; species Mirounga leonina. The sequence goes on along the minus strand of NW_023270265.1, from coordinate 6,564,113 downwards.
ACAAGATCAATGTAGAACTCAACAGAGTCTCTGGAAGGGCTGAATGAAAAGGCATCTGGTCAAGTGCTGAGCGTGGGTATACAGTAGGCGCTCTATAATGTCAACGGAAAAGAGAGCAGCTCCTAGATGTGGGGAGGCAGGACCACTATCAACTCATGAATAATATGTCCTTGAAGGGTCGGCTGGGGCTGGGGGCAGAGAGATGCAGAAGGGAAGTGTAGGATCTTTAGGCTGGAGAACCTCCCACGCCCATTCTGAATTCTCCCGCCCCGGGCTCGGGGTCTGCCGGTGAGCGCCAACTTCCCTAGGCTGGCTGCACCGAGGAAGAATCAGTCACCTCTGTCCCAACGGCCCTGAGAGATGGATCACCTTTAAGTACCCCATCCTGCCACACAGCATCTTGACAGAACCTGAGCAGAGCCATTAGACTGTGGGGTTCAACTCTAACTTTGACCCCAGGAGATGTAACAAATTAACCCATTATCCTCCATTAATGGCCCTGCATGGCTTCATTTGTCATAATGAGCTGCTACTTCGGAGAAGTGAGAATTGGAAACAGGACCCTGGTGGGTGTTGCCGGATTCTGTTTCCAAGCCTGCATCCCCGGAATTGCCCTGGAATGTGTGAAGGAGAGAGTCAGCGCTCACTCCTCCTGGCACCGCGCTAGGTCTTTACGCCACCTCACTTCATGCCCACGGCCGGCCCGCGAACTAGACAGCTTTAGTTCCATTTAGCAATGAAGGGGTTTCAAAGAAGAAATAACTGGCCGGGGTCACATTGTCAGTAGCTATCAGACTGGGACTAAAACCCATGTCTGGTCCCAGAGCCTGCCCTGCTCACCCTTATCTGGTGCTCACTATGGGCAGGCATTAAACAAAGCCTTTTGCATGTGTTACTTTATCTCATGATGAGGTGCTATCATCATCCCCATTTTTGAGACTCTCAGGTCGCTGAAGGGGCTGGTTCAAAGTCGCATGTGCAGTTTGTGGGTTTTGAGCCCAGATTTCTCCATGTTCAGAGGTCCAAATGCTGATCATTGCATTGGGCTTCTCACTTAAAATTAATTCATTGCTCCACCAAACTGTATTAGGCACATATAGGGGCAAGGCTCTGCTTTAGACTAGCAGGAGGGTTACAGAGATGGCCAAGCTAGGCCCTCTACCCTTAGGAGTCTTATCCATCCTTCTATATCCTCTGGACCTTCTCTGTCCTCTATCGGAAGGCATCCTGGGTCCCCCAAGTCTCTCGAATCTGTGCCAGTGTGCCCTCCACTTGCTCCATGCTCTGCCACTCCGTGGGCATTTCCTGTCCTTCAGTAGAATTGATGGACAGGACTAGGATAGATGATGCCATGGCAGTAAGCGACCTCAAAATCCCAATAGCTGATTGCAAGAAGGCATTTCCCTCTAGTGACAGATATGCAAAGGTGGTTAGCAAGGGAGGTCTACTCCCCAAAGTCACCCAGTCATTCAGGCTGAAGCCAGCCCTTCTGGCACCTGCTCCCATGGCCACTGAGCCGCTTAGGCTGGGAAGGTAATGCTGTAAACCATGCACTCACTCTGAAAGGCCTGCCTGGGAGTGACACCTGTCGCCTTGGGGCATATTTCATTGGCCAAAGCAACTCACTCAGGCTGCCCGCATCCACAGTGGACTGGAGGGCAATCCCACCATGAGCCTAGAAGAAGAGGAGAGCTGGAATATTCACGAGCAGCCTCATGACCACCATGACAAGTAGCCATAATAAATACAGTGGACCCAAAGCAAGGTGGTTCAATTCTTGCTGTGGAAGGTTCTGAGCCTGAGAACCCCTGTCTCTTTGTTTCAAAGAGAGATTGGCAAGTCTTAGAGGTGTGTTAGAGGCATATTAGCTCCCAAATAAAACTTCCACTTTCACTGAATCACATTTAACAGATGTTTATTGAGAGACTTCCATGTGCCAGGCCCTCACCAGCACGGAGGACCCATCCGGGAATAAAACAAGCAGAAATTCTTGCCCTCGGGGAATTTGTTTTAGAGGGGGACAGACATTGAGCAGGAGGTGTGGAGAACTGGCAGAGAGCAGAAAATGCTCGACTTTCTCCACGTGTGATTCAGGGGAGAGCTCTTGGGCTCCCGTCATATATGGCACCACACGTCAGAACCCCTCCCCAGCTCGTTGCTTTAGTCTTTTTCCTTACTATAGATGGGAACGCCGCTGGGTTTCTTCACATTCACTGGGAGACACAGGACATGAGTTCTTGCACCTCACCCGCAAACACCTGCCATCTTCTCTCCGCTTTCATTAGCTTGTTTATTCCCTCGCTCACGCACACAGCCATGTTTGGGCTTAGGACTCTCTTCCTGCCGGGGGTGGTGGTGGGGAAACCTGCGCTCATCCTATTACGATATTAAGTTGCCCCTGCACCCCACAGTAGATACAGTTTATACATAACGATGTGAGATTTGATGATTGCAGGTGCCTTCTTGACATAAGACATTAGTAGGTGACATTAGGGGGGCTTCTTATGTGTCAGCCATAGTCTAGGTGCCCATGTGGTAGGACTTGTCTGTATTTCCATCTTTTTTTTTAAGATTTATTTATTTATTCGAGAGAGAGAGAGAGGGAGAAAGAGACTCTCAAGCAGACTCCCCACTGAGCCCGACACGGGGCTCAATCTCATGACCCTGAGATCACACCCTGAGCCGAAACCAAGAGTCAGACGCTTAACTGACTGCACCACCCAGGCGCACCTGTACTTCCACCCTCTAGAACAGCAGTTCAGGCTCACACAGGCTGAGTGGCCCGCCCGGGTCACGTGGTGCCAGAGCACAGAGCCAGTCCCGGCCTCTGCACTTTGTCTCCGGACAGAGCCGCCTCCCAGTTTGGAGAGCGAATTAAATATTTATTCGCTCTGAGTCTGCAGTATTCTTTTCTTCATTTGGAGTGCGTGTGTGTATGTTTCCACATCCCTAAGATTTTCATAGACTTTATGGTGCCAAATGGATAAAACAGCCGTGCTTATTCATTAAACAGACATCTATCACATGGGAAACTGGCACCCTCCTTCAGGGCTCTGGGGAGGAGTGAAGAAGGTGCCACCTCATGGAGGACAATTCGGGGACACTGGTCTCTGCATGGAAACACATGTGCTTTTGAACCCAGTGATTTCCCCTCTAGAAGAGGTAGGCTTTCCCATGTGCTCAAGCACACGAGTGCTGGGATGTCCACTGCAACATCGTTTATATTATTAGCAGCATGAAAGGACTGGAAAGTACCACGTGCTCCCTAGTAGGGGACAGTTTAAATAAAGGATGGTGCGTGTGTGTGCTGGAATGCCACACGCATTCTGATGGGTGACTCCATGGCTCAAGTGGGAAGCCGTAGCCGCAGAGGACTGGTGTATGCACCAATTTGGGGCCAAGTGCATATGTCCATATACCACAAATGAACGGCTGTAGGGATAGAGGATATTTCTTGAGCTATTATTATATGTCTAGTACTCTACCCAGTACATTATACATCACCTTATTTACTGCACACAAATATGGCACAGGTGGTTGTACCGTTCCCATTTTATAGATGATAAAACTGAGGCATGATGACGTTAAGTGACTTACCCAAGGTCATTTAGCTGGTGAATGGTGAAGGGAACATTTTCATCTGGAAAGTCTGGCTCAAGGGTCTGAGCTTTTAACCTGCATGCAAGTATGCTCCTGAGGTGGGCCTGGACCTTCTCCCATCCTCCCATCTCAGAGGGGACCTTCCTCTTCCGGCCAGAGTCCTTCACCAGACCTCACCCTCTCTCTCCTGCCTTCACAGCTCCCTCTCTGCTAGTTCCTTTACCTCTGCTTATAAATGAGCCAAATCCTCCTATAGTCTAGAAAGCTTTAGAGTGGCAGAGACAATGCTGTGTATTCATGGAGCCATTTTTTTTTTTTTTTTTTTCCCAGCGCACCTGATTAGAGCATGTTCCCAGACCCCTCGCAGGAGTCTAGGAACGGCAGTAGTCGGCCTAATTCTCGATGATGGAAGGTGAGCAGAGGTGAGATGCCACCTCTGCTCCTAGGTAGGGAAGAGCAGGTGAGCCTTCTCCACGCACCGTCTCCTGTCTGTGCAGCTGGAGGTGAGGGTCTCCGGGATGGCATCGCAAGGTGGATGCGGCACGGGTCGCTGAGTCCCCACTTGTAGAAGGACCATGCGGGACAGCTGCCAGGGCTGTCATCAGACTGTGAAGGGAGCGAGGCATACCTCTGCTGGGATGAGCGGCTGAGATCTGGGGGCTCCCCTACTACATCGCCCAGCGTTGGTTAGTCTCTCTTCAAGCCAACGTCTCATCCCTGTCTGTTCTTTTTACTACTAAATTCTTAAAGAAGATACAGACCCCAGAGATGCGGACTTGGGCACCGCTCATCTCCGACTTGCTTCTTGACCTTTAGGACTCTGCGTCCTGCATTAGTCGGACACTGGCCTCTCCTCAACTTCTCCCTCCTCAGGGACACATTCTCAGTGGAGGGATGGGCTTAGAGTCAGCCGGCCCTGACCCATATCCTGAACAAGTCACACAGTCTCTTCCCTAAGCATCAGGCTGGCCTTCTTCATTGGGGGGCCGAGAGCTAGGTCTCAGGGCTGCCTTGAGGAAGAATGAGAACCCAAACAGCGAGCCCAACACAGGACATGGCAAATGCACATTTTCTTCTTTTCTCTTCGTATTCTATATTTATTTATTTACTATTCTCTTCCTACCATATACATCTATGCAATAAATACGAATGGTATTTGTTTTCTTCTCTCTTTCTCTTCTCCTCTGAAGGATCTTAACTATTCCCACAACTTCATTCACTTCTGTCCAAGTAATGACCAAAAGAAGACCTGTAGCTTGATATCTTTCCCTGGCTCCAGAGCTTTATCCCAAACGGCCCACTATACACACAATCAGTCAATATGCTCTGCCACCTTATTGAGAACCTACTGTGTGGACAAGCCTCTGTGCTTGGTGCTGGAGACAAAATAGTGACCAAAGGCAGACATGCTCTCTGCCTTGTGGGGCTTACAGTCTAGTGCGGAAGATGGATGTTAATCAAATAATCTTGCAAATAAATGTAAACTTAGGATTTTGACAGATGATTTAAGGGGGAGGGATATGACTCTTGGCCATCCAATAATTGATTTTTTTGACTTAGTGAGGATGTTTCTTATGGAGATGAAGGTTAAGCTGAGTTCTGATGGATGCTAGGAAATGAATTAGATGGAGTGAGAGGGGAGAAGGGTAACAACATGGACAGGCCTCATGTCACCAAGGAGCATGGCAGGAAGGAGGTGGTGAGCAGAGGAGACACAGAAGGGAACATAGTTGTGATTGGGGTGGAGAGAAAGAGTGGAAAAGACTGCTCCTTGTCCCCCAAGATATAATGCCCTCTTGAATTCTGACTAGAGAGTTTTATTTCAACTGATCCTAAGACAGCCTGGAATAAAGACTATATTTCCCACCATCCCTTGCAGCTAGCCCTGGGCATGTAGATAAGCTCTGGTCAATGGAACGTTCTACATGCACCTTTTGGGAAATGATCTGTATCCATTATTCTTCCCATCTGGGTGAAGCTCAAATATCAAGTCCACAACCAGAGCTGCCATCATGGACCATGCTGTAGAATCATGTGTTAGAGGTGGCAGAATGACCATAAAAGTCTGGGTCTCTGATGACCAAGGACCTGCATTTTTTGCCTGGTCGACTATTGGTCTCTTTGTGTTGAAGAGAGAAAGACATTTCTGTCATATTTAAGCTACAGTTATTTGGGAGTTTCTATCATTCACAGCTGAGCATAGCCCTAACTCATCTGGAGAGGCAGGAGCCAGATCATGCAGGACTCTGTAGGCCACTTCGAGGACTTTGTCTCACCCAAAGAGAGCAGTGAGCAGCGACTGAAGAGAGTGGGAAGCTATGTCTAGTCCCAGCACAGGCTCCAAAGCAACTGTTTCTATCTGCACTCATCCACTCAAGTCCTTCAGTTGGCTGAGTGTGCATGACCTGTCAGGAACTGCCATAGGTCCTTGAGGAATCAAAAACAAAGAGGACACCTCCTGTCTTTGAGTCAGAGGCAATCAACAACATTCATGGAGCACTAAGGAGGTGTCCAATGATGGCATTGGCTGGGGCACCTGAGCAGTTAGGACGGGCACTGACGGGAAAAACAGCATGGCCGCCCTGCTCTATCAAAGCTGAGTGTGCCCAGCTGAGCTCCTGGCGTGTCAGACACAGTGTTAGACCACAGGAACTGCAGCAACCAAGGAGGTAATGGCCAACTTGCAAGGAGCTCTTCCTGTCTCTAAGGAAGGAAAGGGCCATGAAAATACTAGAAATGAAGTTCTGTGGGTCCTATGATAGTTGTAGGAGAGTGAGGTGAGGAGTAGAATGGTCAGTTCTACCTGAGGCCTCAAGAAAGTCTGCATGGAGAGGGTAACTCTTGGGCTACCTATGTACCCCTGTTGGGAAGGGAAATAGTAGTTACAACAGAGCAAGGTGTAGGGCATTAGGAGCATCAGCAAAATGCCCTGAGAGTACTGAGGACGACTTAACTCATTTGGTCTGTGTATGTGTGTGCATGTACATGTGTGTGTGTGCGTGCGTGCATGTGCATGCACACACATGCACATGCTCAAATGTACACGTGCATGTGTTTACGAAGGAGGAGGGAAGGTTTCACAGAGGAAATGGCCACTGAACAGAGTTTTTAAGGAAAAGTAAGAGCCCCACCCCCCGCCCCAGTTGCACAAGGCAGAACAGGGTTTTAAGGCAATAAGGACTGCATCTAAAAGGCCACAGAATATGAGAAAGCATAGGGGTTTGGAGGGAATTCCAAGAAGTTCGAAGCAGCGAGTCAGAGGGCCAAGGTGAGACACAGTTTGAGATGAGGTTCGAAGGGAAAGGGGGCCATGTTGTGAAGACTCCAGTTGTCAGACCCAGGCCTCTCAATTGTGTTTTGTTGGTAGAGAAGTGCCAGGGAGATCTTAAACAGAAGAGAAACATGGTCAGTTCTGTGCTTAAAAAAAAAAATTAATTGGAACAAACTGCTAAAGTGTCCCTCACTAGAGGTTGGGTTAAAAAATGATGGTGCCTATGTTCTCGTCTAGGATTTTGATGGGTTCCTGTCTCACATTGAGGTCTTTTATCCACTTTGAGTTTATCTTTGTGTATGGTGTTAGAGAATGGTCGAGTTTCATTCTTCTGCATATGGCTGTCCAATTTTCCCAGCACCATTTATTGAAGAGACTGTCTTTTTTCCATTGCATGTTTTTTCCTGCTTTGTCAAAGATTATTTGACCATAGAGTTGAGAGTCCATATCTGGGTTCTCTATTCTGTTCCGTTGGTCTATATGTCTGTTTTTGTGCCAGTACCATGCTGTCTTGGTGATCACAGTTTTGTAATATAGCTTGAAATCGGGCAACGTGATGCCCCCAGCTTTGTTTTTCTTTTTCAACATTTCCTTGGCGATTCGGGGTCTTTTCTGATTCCATATAAATTTTAGGATTGTTTGTTCCAGCACTTTGAAAAATGTCATTGGAATTTTGATCAGGATGGCATTGAAGGTATAGATTGCTCTGGGTAGCATAGACATTTTAACAATGTTTATTCTTCCGATCCATGAGCATGGAATATTTTTCCATCTTTTTGTGTCTTCTTCAATTTCTTTCATAAGTGTTTTGTAGTTCCTAGAGTATAGATCCTTTACCTCTTTGGTTAGGTTTATTCCGAGGTATCTTATGGTTTTTGGTGCTGTTGTAAATGGAATTGTTTCTCTAATTTCTCTTTCTACAGTTGTGTTGTTAGTGTATAAGAAAGCAACTGATTTCTATGCGTTGATTTTGTATCCTGCCACATTACTGAATTGCTGTATGAGTTCTAGTAATTTGCGGGTGGAGTTTTTTGGGTTTTCCACATAAAGTATCATGTCATCTGCGAAAAGAGAGAGTTTGACTTCTTCTTTGCCAATTTGAATACCTTTTATTTTGGAAAGAGCCGAGATGCCCTTCAACAGATGAATGGGTAAAGAAGATGTGGTCCATATATACAATGGAATATTACTCAGCCATCAGAAAGGATGAATACCCAACTTTTACATCAACATGGATGGAACTGGAGGAGATTATGGTAAGTGAAATAAGTCAAGCAGAGAAAGTCAATTATCATATGGTTTCACTTATTTGTGGAACATAAGGAATAGCATGGAGGACACTAGGAGAAGGAAGGGAAAAGTGGGGGGGTGGATTGGAAGGAGAGATGAACCATGAGAGACTATGGACTCTGAGAAACAAATAGGGTTTTAGAGGGGAGGGGGAGGGGGGATTAGTTAGCCCGGTGATGGGTATTAAGGAGGGCACGTACTGCATGGAGCACTGGGTATTATACGAAAACAATGGATCGTGGATCACCACATCAAAAACTAATGATGTATTGTATGGTGACTAACATAACATAATAAAATTAAAAAAAAATGATGGTGCATCATTCAGTAGGACTCCAAGCAGAGATTAAAAACAATGAGGTGCACTCATATGACACCATTTCCAGGATCAATCATTGAGGCTAAAATAATCGAGGTGCTGTATGGTGTTTGTAGTATAGTTCTATTTGTCCGAAAGATACCTGTGAATGTGCATGCATGGAGGTGTCTATCTATCTAGTCTTTATGTATCGAGAACAATCCTATAAGGATACACACAAAATTCTAAACAGTGTTGCTTCTGTGGAGGGGAATTAAGAGTAGGAGCTATGAGGGAGACTTTTCACTGTAAACCTTTTGTACTGATTGAATATTTTTTACCCTGTGCATGCATTATTTTTTCCAATATATTAAATAAATATGTATTAAAAAATTTATTCTGCCTGAAATGTGAGTGATGGATTGAAGAGAGGAGAGACTCGGGATAGAGCGAACCCTCCCCCACCTCCATTTTCCTGATTAATGGCCATACCATCCATCCAGTTATTCAGTCTCAGACCTTGAAGTCCTCTTCAGCTCCTCCCAAGTGTAATCACTTATCAAGTCCTGCCTGTTCTACCCCAGAAATCTCTCTCCCCTCAGCCCCAGAATAAACAGAGAGATCGATGGGACAGAACTGCAAGCCCAGAGACAGACTGGAGTATATATAAATATTTAGTATGTGATAATGGTGACATTTCAAATCCTTGTGGAAAGGATGGATTATTCAATAAATGATGTTGGGAAAAAATTAACTCCGATCTTTAGCTCTGTGATAAACTTAAATAAATTCCTGGTGAATTAAAGATATGTATATAAAAGTAAAGTCACAAAGGCACTAGAAGAAAATGTAGGTCAGCCTCTTATAAAAGACTCGGGACCGGAGAGAGTCTTTCTAAGGAAGATGTTGAAAGAAGATGGTGCGGAGACAAATTCGGTAAGTCAGACTATGTAATATTATTGCTGTTATATGCTAACAATGTACTAAAAAAAAATCAGAAGCAAAAGCAAAACTGGGAAAATACTTCCCAAACTATAGAATATTAAGTGTTAATAAGCTTAATTTATAAAGAAAGCTTACAAAACAATGAGAAAAAGATAAACACCCTAATAGGCAAATGTGATAAGTAATTGACATAAGGGAAAACCCAATGGTCAGTAAACATATGAAAGAGTGTTTGATGTTGTTGTTTAAAAACACAACGCACATTAAAACAGCTATAAAATACCACATTTTACCAAATATTCTTAATTAAAAGATAATTTCCTATAGTGGTCAGGGTTCTGGGAAAGAGTCTTGCAGTCTGTCGGAGGCCGCATAAATTGGGTCAAAGTCCATGGTGCAATCTACAAGAATAGGTCAAAACCCTCAGAAATGGACAAATCGTTGACTCGCTGACTTCGCTAGAAGTGACTGTATGTATATATGGATCCTGAGGAAATAATTAGGAACATGACAATGATGTTTATCACAGTACATAGATAACTTTAGGAATTTGGAAAACAAAACCCCCAAGTTCCCTCCACCCTGAAATTCTTTAAGAAAGATGATTAAATAAATCAGGCATGTCTAAACAAGGAATATTATGTGACCAGTAATAATATCTTGGTTTAACATTACATCTGTACTGGAAAAGCTGTTTATAATGTAGCAAAGTTAAACAATTGTCTTTAAAAGACAGTGTGTCCAGTGTAATCCCTGTTATTTGTACACAAACATCATGCACAGATGAAGAGGTGTAGATGAAAGCCTAATACTTTCAATAGTACCTGCTTCTGGGTGGAAAAATTATGGATGATTTTTATTTTCTTAAAAATCACTTTATTTAAAAATTTTAAAAATAAATACCAGTTACTGGAAAAACAATGAAAGGAATTTAAAATGTACCTGCTTTTCATCCCAGAAAGTATAAGAATTCATTCTAAAGACATAGTTAGGGATATGAGAATGGATGGTGGGACAAAGCATTACAAATAATGATGAAAATTGGAAAAAACCTGTATGTCTGAAACCAGGGAACATTTAAGTAAATGACAGTTGCATGCAATGGAAAGCTATGGAATGACAAAAATCCAGTTACAGAAGAGTATTTGTTAAGATGGAAAAAACATTCACAAAAATAAGTGAAAGCAAATTAGGCCATGAGGCTATCCACCCAAGGACATACCTCCATTGGAGAGAAGCAGAAAATATTAGGAAATTCTATACTAAAATAGTAGAATGGGGGCGTCTGGGTGGCTCAGTGGTTAAGCATCTGCCTTCGGCTCAGGTCATGATCCCAGGGTACTGGGATCGAGCCCTGCATCAGGCTCCCTGCTTGGCGGGAAGCCTGCTTCTCTCTCTCCCACTCCCCCTGCATATGTTCCCTCTCTCACTGTGTCTCTCTCCATCAAATAAATAATTAAAATCTTTTAAAAAAAATAAAAATAAAAATAAAATAAAATAAAATAAAATAGTAGAATGGTTATTTCTGGTTGGATGGGTTTCAGGTAAGGTCTTTTGCTTGTTATTCTTATATGGTTTTAATAGTTTTGTATCCCACATGTATTACATATTTTACTTTTTAAATTCAGGGAACTATTAAAACATCATAAATAACTGAAAATTCAAGTAAAAAAACTAGGACAGTATTACAACATATGTGATTTCCAAAGTGTTTTAATATACTTAACCTATAAAGAGCTCTTACAAGTCAAGGGGGAACACATGAACATCTCGATAAAGCATTTTGCACAGGAACTATGGAGACAATATAAAAAGAAAAATATAATCATTCTGTTAGCATATGAAAAAAATAGACTATCACTGATAATAAAGGGAATATAACTCAAAGAGAGATGGGAATTCCTGCTTTTCAAATTGAAGTTTGTTCCTCAAACACTGATAATACCCACTGTTGCTATTGGGTGGGGAAGCTGCCTCTCTCACATAGGGATGCTAGCCATGTACATCATTTGGTGCCCTGGAGAGCAGTATGGCAGATATATCAAGAACCTTGAAAATGTTCATTCTTGTGACCCAGGAGTTCAATTCCTAGGAATATATCCTGAGGAAGCAATCACGAACGTGCAAAAAAATTTATGGGCAGGAATCCTCTTTGCAGTCTTCCTTAATAATAATGAAAATTTGGAAGCAACCCAAAATAGTCAACAATGAAGGGTCGGCTTGATTGCCAACCACAGTACAGACCTATAATTCAATGCATGCAATTTCCAAATCCACAAAGCTCTTCGAGCTGACAGATTTTTGTAAGTTTGCTGCAAGTTCATGGGTGACAAAAGTCTGACCTGGACTGAATGAAAGGAGGCTTCTTGTTTTTACAGCTATTATGTATCTCTGTGTGATTATTCAAGTGTTTTCATGTTCAAGTATTGCATTTGGTTCCAGGCTGCTGTCGACATTTTATTGTAGATGCTTCATAATTACCATTTTTACCTGGTCTTAACTTTCTCAAGCCCAAATAATTATGGTTTCTGAAATATCTGGCCTCAAGGGTTCCAGAGAATATTCCTATGATGCAGTCCTATGATATTACTTAAATTCACGTTCACACGGAGCCTGGTTGGGTCTTTTGGTTAATCACACTTCTTTCTTATTGTTAAAACCAAAAAACAGTGGAATATAAAACTAGGCACATTATGCTTTTTTTTTTTTTTAAAGTAGGTGTCTACAGATTCTTTTAATATATGAAAAAGATTTGAAGAAATATATCAAAATTTTAACAGTACTTATCTCTAGATGGTGAAATTATGAGCAATTTTAATTTTCTTCTGTACATTTTTTATGGTCTCCAAAATCTCTATAATGAATCTATATTATCTCTAGCAAATAAGTGTATTTTAAAAACCTAAACTAAATCTAGATGGTTTTCCATTATGTAGAAACTGAAGTACAAACTCCTTAAAATAAAATGACAAAGACATAGAGCTGGGATTCAGACGTAGTTCTTCTGAATCTGACTCCTGTGTTTTTCCCCCCTCTAACGTGCTATATCTACCAGTCTTTTTGAAAGAAGGTCCAGTAGAATTTTAATAAATGCTACACGCTAACAGATTTCTGCTGAAAATACATATTGAAAAAATGCAATATACAGGACTTTACTGAAGAACATCTCGGGGCCTTTGATATTCTAAGATGCAATATGTTTCCACAAAAGGGTTTCATATGCTGAGTTCCTCCCATATATTTGGCCATACGTCTTTTCTATTTTATGTTATTTGTATTTTAGTTTTATGTTATCTTGTGGAAAATCTTCTAGAACATCTTGAGAATGTGCTTCCCATAAAACACTTTGGCAATGTTAATCTAACGGAAAACTTTATCCTTCGGCTCAGGAAAAATATACCAGAACCGTCTCCAGAGTGGTGAGTTTCCTGTAGGAATGCTGACCTTTCCTCATTATCAACTGTTCCCTTTTAAGAGTGATCTTCATAACATGTGAAAGGCTTGCTCCTGGGATGGAGATTTTCCTCCCTTTAGGGCAGCCATCATGACCTGATGTGATCCTGCAGAGGGGATGGATGGCCTGTCGTATGAATACCGATGGGAAATCTGTGGAGGTGAGAAAACCAAGCTCCCAGACGTGAGGCTCTGAGTCCTCTCTTAGGTATTCAGGGACCTCAGAACTTCTCACCCCCTGTGAAGGGATTTGGCAGATGTCTAGGGGATGGGGAGTTTTGTGGAATGAGCCCTTGCAGGGGAAACAGCAGCAAAACCAGAGGAGAACTTATTTATGGGAACATTCAGTGTAAGCTCTGCCAGATTGCTTCTTCTCTCTGTGTCTCAATCACTTTATATAAAAAAGGAAGGGTTGATGAGGGTGCAAGAGCAACCTTGTTTCATCTTCCTTGCCAACCTCCATCAATGGGTAGAGGCTTGGGTGTAGAGTATAGAGTCTGCATCCCAGCTTAGTGAGAAAGATTGCTGTGATCGATTACTAATGTCTGCCCTGGACAAAGACAAGAAGAGTGGCATCACTTCTGCCCTTTCTTTGCCATCTCAGAGTTTAGAAATGTCTAAGTACTCTTGTAGACCCGGGTGCTTTAGAATGGACACAGCTCCCAAATCTAGATCCTGTTTCATAAGTGCTGGTAGTCTTTTTTGCCTCATTTCCTCTTTTTTTGATTCCCTTTCATCCATGGTGATTCCAGACTCTTGGCTCTTGGTCGCTACAATAGCAAAGTAATGGTTTTCTATGGCAATCTTCTTATACTCCCTTTCTTTCACCCTCTTGCCAAAGATGAATCTGTTTTTACTAAAAGAGAAAAAAGAAAAAAAATACGTATGTAAAAATCACACATCCTCACCATGTGCAAAAATCATGTGTTTGGCAGCAAGAACATCTTTCTGAGGCCAAATGGCATTTTTCTTTTCTTGCAAAACGAGCAAAAAAAAAAAAAATCTTACTTTCCCAGCATCTGGCATTGAATTATTAGCCTTTGTCAGTTGGTGCCACTAAGGGGCCCCTTGTCCTGGAAACCTGTGATGTTGAGAGACCCCAGAAGTCCTGGGGAATCTGGTTGCAACTGCTTCTCCTGCTTTGCATAGGGACGGAAACACACAAAACCAGGGTTGGCAGAATCATTGTCATGGGTATGAGACGGAGAGTGGGATGGACGACAGATAGATCAGAGTGTCTGTAACAACTCCATCACTTACCAGCCATGTGATCTTTGGCAGCATTCTTAACTTCTCTGAGCCTCAGACTGCTCAATAAATAAATAAATAAATAAATAAATAAATAAATAAATAAATAAATAAAGGTACCATAGTCCCCATATCCCTCTGGATTCAGCTGATCACTGGGTGTGAGGAAATCCCAGAGAACAAAACAGGTAAAAGTACCTGCCCTTGGGGAGCTGATGTCTTGATAGGGAGGGGCAGGTTAGAGGAGGTGGTAGGGAGAGGGACACTGACTAGTCAATTACATATTAATATCAAATGGTGCTAAATACTTGGAGATAAACTCCATCTGGGCAGAGGAATATGAAATGTCAGGGTTGGGATGCCATTTCAGGTAAGACGTCCAGAGAAGAAGCCACTGAGATCCCTTTGGGCAGACCAGGAGTTGGTGAGGTGCCTCATATCTACCTGGCATCTTCCTGGAGGATTAGGGCTCCAGGCAGAAGGAACAGGAATGAGAAAATCCTTAGGCAGAAATATGCCCAGTGGGTTGGCTATAGTAAGGAAGCCCCGGTGTCTGGGATGGAGTGAGTGAGGCAGATAGGAGCAGGAGAGAAGAGACAGGTGTGAGATGGTGGGGCAGGCCAGGTAGGGCTTTGTTAGGATTTTGGCTTTTGCTTTGAACAACATAAGGAGATATGGAAGCTCGTTACACCAAAGAGAGACATGATCTCATTTACATTTTTAACAGGGACATTTGCCACCGTGTTAAGAAAAGGCAGGGGGGTATGGGAGGCAAGGATGGAAGAGGGGAGACCCCTTAGGAGTCTGTTGCCCTGCTCCAGGGGAGCAATGATGGTGGCTTGGACCCGGAGGGACCGGAGGAGGTGGTGGGAAGTGGGAGGCATCTGTGTAATTTTGAAAGCCTAGCTGACCAGTTTGTTGTGGCCCCTCGTGGAACAATATGAGTGAGAAAAGCCCCAGCCCAGCGCCTAGAATGCAGTAGGTGCTCAGTTAAGGTTAGGTGACTATTCCTAGTCCTTTGGCCAGTTGTGCTCGCCCTCAGGGAGGAGGAAGAACATGGGGCTAGGTGGCTCAGCTGAGGGCATCCTCATTCATCCAAGCATTTCACCCAATGTCGTTCCCGTGCCAAACATAGAGGGACTGGAAAGGAGATGGCAGTGTGTAGGGATTGGTGCTGCAGGAAAGCAGGACAGAGAGAAGGCAGAGAGAGAGAGAGGTAGAGGGAATAGCCACTCAGGGAGCTTTGTTTCCCAGACTGAGACAAATAGGGTCTTGCCAAGGATCATCTCAGAGGAATCTAGCTGGTGAGAGAAATCTAGAGCTTTCTTTAGAGCGGCTTTAGGGAGAACATCAGAGTTGGAACTAAGCGGTGAAACTGGGTTCTTAAGACGTGTGTAGAGGACGAACTGCTGGATGCATCCTGATGACAGGTTATGCATGGCGCTGTGGGCACTAAATGGCCCGGCACGGCGTCCCACTGCCCTCCTAGTGTGTGGCCCCGGGGTCCCTGCGTGCTGAACAGTGGTGTGCCCCCGCAGTGAACATGCAAGTGCCAAAGACGGTCCTGAGGAGGAGCATGGGGCCGAGGACATGAGGAGGCTCTGGCCCGGGATTGGCAGGGCCGAGGGGGACAGGTGTGCCACTGAGCCCTTGTCGTGAGGGTGCCTGAGCATTGCTGTCGCAAACAAGCGTGTAAGTGGCCCTGGGTGGTGGGGGAGGGGGCTGAGCTAAAGCCGCATTCCCGGGGTGAGTGAGGTGATGTAGGCTGGGACATAGACACCGTTTCACACATTTTCATAGTCATTTTCAGTTTTAGAAAAATACGCATTTTTCTTTGAGGAGAGTGATACGAAATGTTCTTTTAAAATGCGTTTATGGGAGCTGAAAATTATACTGACTTGATGGAGACGGATCTGTTCAGGTAGTAGAAGCTAGAGGCTAGATGGAGTGAGCCAAGGGGGCTGTGCAGGATGACTGAGGTTAGGGCAACCATACGTTCGAGGGTTCCTGTGTCCCCTGGGTGCTAATGACAGGAAGTTATTTGTGCTGGACTCTGCAGAAACTTTCACGGTTGGCAAGGTCCTGGACGGCGTCTGGTGTCACAGCTGAAAAATCCCTGGGCATGGGGGATTGTACATGGAGAAGGACATTTTTGTTTCCTCCTTCCCAGATGCTGCCGAATCTTGTAAGACTGGGAACGCGGGGAACGGGATGAGGGAGAGAGAGTTGGGGACCTTTTGTTTACACAAGAGCCCAGAGGCCACTCTGCAGCCTGCAGACTTGACCTGCAGACTTGTTCTCATAGCTTTCTTTCTCCCCAGACCCGGGAAGAGGTGGCCTAGCAGCAAACGCTGGCTTGGCTCACCCTCAACCCCACCCCTGGCCACCTGTCTCCACAGGATGTCGTCCTGTCCAGACGCTTGTAAAAGACCTTTAAAAGCAGAGCTAAACAGGGGGCCAGTTCCCCACTCTTGGGGCATTCTTGCAGGAATAAGAACTCATCGGGGCAGGACGATGTGGGGAGGGAGAAAGAGAGGAAACACAGACTCTAGAGTCAGAAGGAGTGTGTTGGAAGCCTCACTGAAACATTTTAAAAACTGTGTGTCCTTTCTCTGTAAATTTGAGCTTCAGTTTCTTTCTCTGTAAAATGGGCCTGACAACGCTTGCCTCCCAGGGCTTGTAATGAAGGATGAAGAGGGTCAGGTATGAAAACCCAGCACCGGAGTCCGGGGTGATCAATGCCATCACAGCCTTCTGTGTTGGACCCCCCTCCCCACCATACGAGGCTGGAAAGCCAGGCTGGGCAGAGCCGGCTCTGAGCCAATGCTACTTGTCAGCTGGATCATCGATCTTCTTCTCAAGAATGTGCTGTATGCACCGTGGTCTGGGGGCATCTGTGCATGTCTCCCATCAGCTGTGCGACATCAGCCTGGTCCCTTTCCCTCTCTGAGCCTTCATGTTCTCCCCAAGTGGGGGATGGGTGCTCTCTCAGGTTTCCCAGTTTGGACATTCCATGGTGCCTGGGTGCAGAGGAGGGCTAGCGCAGAGATTCTGGCCCTTTCTCAAGTCCTTCTTGGCCCAGGTGACCCACCAGGTGAATAACATTCTGGCAACCAGGTAACCTAGGTCAGTAGGTCAGAAGTTAATCATTTCCTCAAAACACAAGCAAACACACTCCATTTCCACATTCACCAGTTGCCTACACAGGGATAATAAAATCACACATGCAAGGCAAAGCTCAGGGGCACCTTTCCTGATTTGGATTGACCCCAATTACCCAGGTGACCTTCGGTAGTGGCTTTGTCCACCATGGCTTCAGCTTGCTCATCTGTAAAACGAGAGTTTGGGATTTAAGGGTAGTTATACAGAGAGTATTGTTCATTGATGGATTCAGAGGCTGGAAAAGCAGTCTGGGACCAGGCTCTCTCACGCCCTACTTTTTCCCCTCGGGCAACCTTACCCACTTTGCCCAGAATGCACACACAGTGGGCTTTCTGGCCCCTTTGCTTCGCAGGAGCTCCTTGCTCTGCCCTCCAGCTCGGATCCTTGAAACCCAACTAATCCCGTATTCTCTCCAGGCCCACATCCCACCCCTCGGACAGGGCATCCCGTGTGCCGTCTCTCGCTCACCTGGCCCCTCTGTCCTCTGCCTGTGAGTGATAGTGAGAGTCTACCCAGTGCCCAGCACAGGCCATCACGGGGCACAGAGCCGGGCTGGGGCTGACAGCCTGATCATGCCCTTCCTTAGGGCCGAAGCCACGTCTTCCCCTGCACGTGAGACTTAACCCCTGGTGCCAGGTGCGGACTGAGAAGGGGCGCACAGACTGCTTACCAGGCTGCACACTGCCGTCTCCATGCAGACCTGGGTGTCCTGGAAAGACTTTTGTCTAGTGGGCTCATGAACACATGAGAACCCGATTCTAGAAATGACTGGACCCGCCATGTCTAGGGGAATGCGATTAAACATCAGTCCTCATATCAAGATATATTCATATCCAAGAACAAAACCTCTCTAATAGAGAAGGAGCATCTAGGCCTGGCTCTGCCCTGGAAACCTGGCAAGCCACCTGCCCCTTAGGATGTCCCTGGCCTCACTTTTCTCCGGGGCGGAAGGCAAGAGTGCCATCCCGCAGTCCATGTCCAGCTGTCACCCGCCAGCCCTGTAGGCCCGCCTGCTCGGGACAGAGGCTGCTCGTGGAGAGCGCGCCTCCGTGCTTCCCCATCTGGCCCCAACTGCCCGCCTCGGCCTCCCTGACGCTCACTCGGTGCAGAGCCCAAGAGCCCTCCGTGTCCCCACCAGGTTCTCTCCACGGGCCCCGTGGCTCTGGCTTCCGGAAAATGAATCCTGTGTTCACTCCCACCGGTGGGTCTCCACGTGACCCTGTCCCCGGGGTGAGCGGCAGAGGAAAAAAAGTTAAATGTTATAAAACAAGGCAGCAAGGCTGCTGGGGAGAATGTCTGCTAAACGTGTGCTTTCCCTCTCTGCACACTGGGGCTGGGCGAAGGGCAGGTGGGTGGAGTGCTGGCTGCAAAGTGTCGCTGCCCCCACCGAGGGCCTGGCCTGCTGTCTGTCCCTGGCGCTGCCTCTTTCAGAGAACCCTGGGGCCAAGATTTATTGGCTGCTGGGGCCCTGCCGCGTGTGTGGCTTCGGTGTTTACAGGCCTGGGGAAGGCTGAGGTCTCCCTTCCCGGGCCGCGCGGTGGTGGAGAGCGGGAGCTTGGGCGAAGAATGGCTGCTATTCACGGTGGAGTCTGCAACAGGACTTGGTGTGCAGCCCAGAGGGGTGAGCAGCGTTGCACTTGTAACAGCCAGGCCCGGGACGGAAATCCCACCCCGCCGGCCGGCTTCAGACAGGGAGGGCCGGGGAGGGAGGCCTTGTGCCTTCAGAGGGCCCGGGCACCCTTGCCAGGAGCCGGCAGGCAGGCCAGAGCCGGTGAAAATGCGTTGACCCTGGGTGAGCAGGCCTCGGGGACAGCTGAGAACGGCGAAGGCAGGAGGGGACCCCGGGTGCCAAGACCAGGGTGAGAGCCCTGAGCCAAAGCAGGCCACAAGGTACATGATGCAGATGAGGGAAGGGGGACAGGGGGACTGCCCCCTGCATGCTGGGGAGGCCCGGTGGCACACGATGAGTCCTTGGCCCAAGCACTTTAACAACCGGTCTTCGTTTGTTCATCTGCGAAGTGGGAAGAATGACATCTGCCTCATAGGGTTCCTGGGCATTAACCTACATAGCGGAGGCCCGGTAGAGTCGGTCCTCCTTAGTGGCTAGAACGTTTCCCACTGCCCTGCTGCTAATTGTTCCAGAAGGCACACTAACGCCGCTCTCTAGCCCCGTGGGCCTGTGGGCCTGTGGGCTGAGCCTCATGAAGGCCTGCTTTCACATCGCAGCCTTGCTCTTGCTGACAACGGCCTCCAGGCGCATCACTCAGGGTCCAGGTGCGCCCGGCCCGCCTGCCCTACCTGCTGCCTCACCTTCATGGTCCCAGCCCCACTCACCTGGAAGAAACAAGAGCCCATGTTCGCTGAACACTTGCTATGAATCAGGAGCCAAGGCAAGCATGTGACCTGTCTCATCACTTTTTAATTTATTATTTGGAACCTTTGATTGTGGAAATGTTCGAAGGTAATCAAAACCAGACAGGCTGGTAATGAAGCCTGGGCCCTCCCCCAGCTTCTGTAGTGACTGAGCATCTATCCCTGCTGACTTTCTTTTCTTCCTCCTCTCTGTCTTCTCTGTGTCCTTCCCTCCCTCGCTGCTGGAATGTCTAAAGCAAATCCTAGATCCTGTGTCATTTCACCTGTAAACACCTCAGTGTGTGTTGCTACTGGATACCAAATTAGAAAAAAAAGAAAGATCTATTATCATACCTAAAAAAGTAAACAATAATTCTTAATATCATCTAATATTCAGTCTGTGCATGGCCTCATTTAATCCTCAAAATAACCATTTGGAATAAAAAAAAATATGATTGCTCCCACCATTCAGATGAAAAGAGAGTGAAAGGACATTAAGTGGCTTGTGTGCAGTCCCCCAGTGAGCCCCACCTCCTGGGGCGAGTTGGCTGATGGGTGCTGGATGCCGGGAAAACCCAGAGCCCGCTCTGACTTCCCTACCGTCATGCCTGAGCCTCCAAGTCTCACGTCACCCGGTGGGCCCCCACCCACACAGGTCAGCCCCTGGCCAAGCCCGTTTTACTCCTGGCATTGACTTGACCTCAGCTTTCTCACACATAAAAGGGCAGCCACACAGCACCCACCTCCAAGGTTTGTTCATTTCTTTATGCTTTTGAGAAATATTTATTCTGTGGCTATTTTGTTCCAGTGCCATTTGGTGGTGCTTGGGATCCAGCAGGGCACCCCTGAGAGTCTTGGCTAGCATGGAGTTGACAGTCTACATACCCTTGCTACTCAAAATGCGGAGGACCGGCAGCTTCAGCATCCCCTGGAAGGCGAATAGAATCAGGGACATTCAGCCCTGTCCCAGCGCTGCTGAACTGGAATCTGTATTTTAACAAGGTCCGTGAGGTTCATTCCCATGCGCATTGAAGTTTGAGAAGCCCTTACTTTGGGCCACCGTTTTCACTCTCGGCTATACATGAGAATCCTCTGGGGAGCTTTAAAAAATACCAGGCCTGAGACCCACCCAGAACGATTAAATTAGAACCACCGGTGATGTTTACAAGTTCTCTGTGCAGATGGGATTGAGTGCACCAGCCCACGTTGATTGGAGAATAAATGAGCTCACTGTCTAGCAGAGTACCTGCTAGGACACGTAGGTGCTAAATTAATGCTCTATTTCTCCCTTTGCCATCTCAACCTTGTCCCTAGGATACTCCACTCCCCACCCCCAACCCCTTTGGGTAGCTTATCATCTTTCCTGGTCCAAAGACATTCTTTGGCTTCATGAGTTTCCAACCTGGGTGCTACTCTTAGCTTGAAAAACCCAGAACTGTAACCTGGGGTCCTTCTCACGGGAATCAGGCAGCAGGAAAGACATGAGCTTCTCCCCTTCATGACCTGCTTTGCTGAGCTGGGCTGAGAGCTGCAAACAAAAATAAATAAATAACTAAAGGTTCAGCCACATGTGCAAAGAGCTTTCTTTCAGTACAGCAGAGTCCCAGTGCAGACGTGACCTCATCCCACTCCCCCGCCAGGTGACGCAGCTCGGGGCAGGTGCCACCAGCCCCTGGGGCTCACCAGGCAGAAGCAGCAGTTTGAGTCCCTGGGCATACAGGAGAGGGCTCTGACCCTGGACACCCGTGCAAAGCAGCGGCCTGGGCCCAGCCTGGCCCCACCGGGTGGCTTAAGGGACAGGGATGTTTTCCTGGGGTGGTGGCATTGGCAGAATCTCAGGGTGGTGGGGGTGGGCCGGTATGAGGTTCCCGCGCTCCTCCCCTTCTGCAGGCCAGCAGGACACTGCTCACGGGGCTGTGTACAGGCCTGTGAATGAGCCACAGCCCATGCAGGAGGCTGGAAAGGGGTCAGAGGCCCTTCTCCAAGCTGCAGGGATCAGGGCCGCCTGAGGGGGAGGGAAGAGGAAGACAGGGGTAAGAGCTGTGAGCTGTCTCCTGGGAAGCCAGCACTTCAGGTCTAAACTCCATCATCCAGTGCATTGATTTCGTAGGAAGCACAAGTCACCTCACCATATAAGTGGGGAGACTGAGGCCTAGACATGGGGAAGCACTTCCCAGGGTCAAAAAGGCTGGTCTTGAGACCCCAAGGCTGTGTTCTCTCTGATACGTAAGTGGACCGGCTTAGAGAGTGAGGGCCCAAACACCACACTGGGCATGTCCGGGTGCACCATGGGATCGCGCCCTGACCCCAGGCCTTGGCCATTTGAGGCCAGGGAGAAATGAGGCCAGCAGGCTAAGTATGGGAAGGGAACTCAGGCAAAACCGGCTCTGGTCCTCCATTTGGGGTTTGTTGGGGACTTTTGGCAAGTCACTTCACCTCCTTGTTGTCTCTGATTTTCTCCCCTATCACACAGGGGTACCTCTGACCTCACAGTGTGGCTTTGAGGAGTCATCGAATAAGAAAGTGGATGGTGAAAAGCTGCCAGAGGGGCTGCCTGGGTAAGCGGCCAGGGTACAAGGGATGGTAAATAGTAGGCACACATGCCATCCCTCCCCACTTCTGAGCCCACGGCAGACATCACCAGTTGATCACTGCACTTCTGCTCCCTGAACGTGAACCTGTCTCAGAGCTCCTCTCAGGCCACAGTGCTCCAGGCAGCCGCTCCCAGTCCAGCACACCTTTCATCTTTACATCGTCTGCTGAGAAGCTTCTGCTCCAGAGTCAGGCATCTCCAGGAAAAGCCAGAGCTTGGGTAAACACGGTAGCAGGAAATCAGGTGGGGGTGGGAGAGGAGACCCAGCCAGGATAAAGGGCTCTTAGTACCAAACGGACCATGGACGGTGTCTGCAGCATGTAAGAGCCCCTGGAAGCTGGCCAGGCATGCAGAGCGCGGTCACAGGAACAGGCACCAGGAGAGGGGCTCCTCTTGGCTGAGCCACTGCCCTGGATCAGGGACTTGCCTCTGCATCTCATCCTATGGGCATGAAGCCTCTGGGGGGTCTGCACCACTATTATCTCCACCGTACATACAATGAAACTGAGGCTGGTGGAGGCTATAGTCAAGGGGACATGGAGCTGTCATCAGGACCCAAGTTTGCCAGACGCAAAAGCTCACATTCTCCACTCTGCCATTCAGAAATAGGGCCTGTTTCCTTGGGCCCCTCTCCAGAGTGGGGCTGCGCCTGGGGGCGACCTGTTCTGGCCCCAGCATGCCGGAGCCGGAAGGCTGGGTCCCTGCCACGGCGCGAGGCAAGCAGACCGGGGAGGTTTGCTGGCACTGGTTTGTCTGCTTTTCCAATCCCTGAGGCATTTGAGTTTGTGAACCTTGGAACAGGGGACAGAACCCTGGGCGAGAGTCCCTCTCGGCCACTCTCTTTTATGGCATAACCCCAGGCAACTCTCTGCCCCTTTCTGGGGCTCAGTTTACCCATCTATGACTGAGAGCCTTGTGACTCAAGGTGGATCTGCAAAGTGCCAGCATCGGAGCCCCTGGGGAGCTTGTTAGAAGGGCTGAATCACAGGCTACTGGATTAGAATCGGCATTTTCCCAGGGCCCAGGTCATCCACATGCTCACGGAGGTTGTAGAACCATCCAGTTCACGAGTCCTGGAGTCTCTTGCACACCCAACAACTGAGCATCCTGCAGATCACAAAGTCAGCACCTGAGGCTCGGCTAAAGCCCACGCTTGCAGCTCAGGCTGGTCGTTCCAGCCAGGAAGGCTGAGCTGGGAATGCCAGGTGAGCCCTCGTCGGGGAGGGGGGCGGGCCTGCAGGAGCGACTGAGTGCAGGCCCACAGTGGCCGGGAGAACCCAGCCAGCCAGGCCGCCGCGTGGAGTTCCCAGTCTGCGGCCGGAGGCCAGGCATACCAACACAGAAGCAACTCAGGACAGCCACCTGGGAGTGGGGAGGGCGGGGACAGACGCTGTGGGAGGCCAGAGGAAGGTGTGGTCAGGGTGGGCTGGGGGCTAGAGGCAAAGCATTTCTCTCCGCTACTCTCCTGGTGACCTGGTAGGGGATATCTCAGGCCCCATCATGGAGCAGCGGGGGCCACAATTAAATTTAAGTGCTCATCCATTTTCCCCACAAGCACCAGCATTTTCCATCCCTTTTATGGATTTCTGAGGAATGATAAAATGCAGCTGTTTTGGCTCCTGAGCCAATGAAATAATGAAAGGTGGCCTGAGCCCCCTCCGGGGAAATCAGCGGCTTATTTATTTCTTTTGACTCCAAGACTTCTATCCGTGTCTCCTAATGAACCTGAGCTTCTAAACCTGCCCGTCCATCGCCCTGGCCCTCACCTCAAGCCACTTTCTAGGGACTTCTTTGTAGACACTCGAAAGCCTTCTGGGGATGTGATGTTGGTCGATTTTTGTCCTCCACTCCCCTCCTCTAAAAAAAACATGGGTTTCTGAACCCCCGTGCCGGGCAGGGCCCCTGGCAGAGTTAAGTGAGGCGCCCCAGTCCATGGCCTTGCCGAAGGCCTGGCATAGAGTCGGTGCACAGCAATGCCACTTGCCTGCCTTTCGGATGTCCTGGTGGGTCAAGAATTCATACAAAGCACGCTGCCCACTGCTGTTCTAGCTGGACCCCCGACATTGCTACTTCCTTAACCATGAAAACAGCCCTGGCCTCCGCGGGCACGCATCGCTCAGATCCACAGACTCATTTAAGCCTCACGTAACCTTGAGACAGGTGGGGCCAGCATTAGCGATCCACCGCACGGCAGACGCCTGGAGCGCTGGACGGCCTCCTCAAGGCCACGGTGTAAAGAGTGACGCTAGCAGAAGGATCTTGGAACCAGGACTCTGCCACCACCCCATTCACATCCTGGGGAGAGCCTGGCTGCCGATGGCCTGGGAGCCCTTGCTCCGTTTCCCTTCCTGAGCTCGTCTTCCTTTCGCCAGGATCTACTCTTCCGTGTCAGAAAGTGCAGAAGCCTTGAGGAGAGCATGAGAGCAGGAGGCAGGCTCAAGCGGACACATCATCCTTCCTGCCATGTTTCCTGACAGCCCCCTCCTAAGCCAGCACGCACGGGGCAGGGGCTGCTGCCTGTCTCTGCAGTGGTTCCAACGTGGGGGGCCCACTGCCAGCGTGCTAGGCGACCTCTAACCCAGACAATCCTGGGGGCTCTGTTGTTTGTCATCAGCAACTGCTTGGGTCAACGGGGTATTTTTGAGTTTCTAGCACTATAACTGTCCCAAGTGGGTTGAATTACGTCCCATTACCAGATACGCCCAAGTCCTAACACCCAGCCCCTGGGAATGTGAACTATTCCCTCATCTGGGAATAGGGCCTTTGCATATGTCATTAAGTGAAGGATCAGGACAAGAGATCATTCTGGATTTTGGGTGGACCTTATAAGGAGGCCGAGATCCAAGACACAGATACACACAGGGGAAAGTCACCTGCAGGCAGAGGCAGGGATTGGAGGGATATGTCTACAAGCCAAGGAATGCCGAGGACTGCCAGCAACCCCCAGAGGCTGGAGCAGGCAAGGAAGGATCCTCCCTGGGGCCTCTGGAAGGAGCGCGGCCCTGCCAACACCTTGATGCCAAACTTCTGGCTTTCGGGATTGTTCTAAGCCACTCAGTTTGTGGTATTTGTTACAACAGCCTTAGAAAACTAATACACCACATAAAAAAATAAAACATTTAAAATAGACTATCCACTGTTTGAGATGTTTCCAGGACGGGTGATGTTTCCCTGTCTCCAGCGGGGCAGGAGGGCCCTAAGAGGATCCTGGCTGCATGATGGAGGCTCTGGGGCTGAGAGGCCAGGGGGCAACTCTCAGCGATGTGGCAGAACGTGGCCTGTGCTTGGCTTCAAAGGATGCTGAGCATAGGCAGGGTGCAAGGTGTCTGGGCCCATGCCGGGGTGTTAGCATGCTGCCTGTTGGGGCTGGTGACGTGCTGAAGGAGAAGGTAGAGAGAGAGGCTGTTGGGGAATCATGGGAAATCAAGCCCCCAGCTTCCTTACCGACCTCAGGAGGCCTTGGGAGCCATCTTGTCCCGGGCAGGTACTGTGGAGATTGCTGTGTTCTAGGCTGGGGTGGGAAACAGAGTCGAATATGCCCTGTCTCTTCCAGTCTAGAGGGAGAGAGAGGTCCGGGAGGTGGACAACTCCAGCCTCAGGGGTGACAGTCATTGAGGCCGGCAGGAACAGATGCCAGGGGCTCAGGGAAAGGAGCCTTTTCCCCAGGCTGGGGAGTCCAGGGACACGTGCTGGCAGAAGTGGTAGGTTTGGCTCCGTGAGGCCTGTAAGGAGGGGTCCTTTGAGTCGGGAAGCCATGAGATGCTCCAGGAAGTGTGACATGCCCATGGATGTGGCCACATAGGACTGGAGGGTGGGGGCAGGACAAAGCATCTGGGTGTCTTTGTGTGTATGTCTGTGTGAGCTGGGGGAGGCGAGGGCATGGTGGGAGGAGGGAGGAGATGGGGACTCAGCTGGAAGATGTATTCCGAAATGCTCTGTGACCAAATGGGTGGAAGGGAGAAGATGGGAGTGTGAGCCATGACTCAGGTTTCAGGGCCATAGAACCCCTGGGCAGCTTGAAGGAGTCATTTCTCTGTGGTGGGGCTGAAGGCAGGGCTGGGCCTGCAAGGACCCTTCCCTGGCCGGACAGAGGAATACATGGCCACACACACACACACACACACACACACACACACACACAGAGGAGTCCGTCTCCCAGCTCTCTCTCTCGCACCCCTCTTCCTCTTTTCTCGGGAGGCTACTCTCTACCAACAGGGAACGCGAGGCCCAGCCCTAGCCCTGCGGTGGACGGAGAGGGACAAGGACCGAATCCCGTGTCCCAGAGAGAATCACACCTCTCTGCAAAGGCAAAGGAGAGAGATGGATGTGTTCGTCGGCAAGCTCTAGGTGACACTCAGATGCCAGAGACTGACCCGCTCACATACCAAGAAACAGAGAGACACACAGACTCCAGTCACACCATGAGTCAGACCGAGAAAGATACTCAGGTACACACACACACACACACACACAGACAACAGGCATATACAGGCCCACACTCCCAGACTCACAGAGGCATGTATCCGCCCACAGACACACACTGGCATGCACACAGACAGACACAAATGTGCACTCAACAGAAAAAGATACACACCCAGGGAGACACTCAGACACACACACAAAGACACCCAGATGCATAGCCAGATCGACACAGGCAGAGCCATGGAGACAAAGAGGCTTTGAGTGAGGCCAGCCCGCCTCCAGAACCCAGACATCCCAGCTTTGCAGTCCCCCTAGGAACCCTCTGAACCGCCAGGAGAAATTCCTAGGATATTAGCTAAATTTCAGACACAAACATTCCGGTCTCCCTCTCCAGATGTAATGCTCCTGAAAGCCTGCACAGCCCTCCCTCAGCTTACCCCTCACGGCCCCCACTCCCCGGCTCTGAGGAATGCTGCCTGTCGGCTCAAGGAAGGGGGTGGTCCAGGAGAGGTGAAGGGTCCACACCAGGCAGGGAGCACAAGGCCACACGGGTGGGGCTGTCTGCACAGTGGGGGGATCCCGACAGATGAGGAGGTCAGGCAGAGCTGAGGGGTTTCCTTGTAGCAGAGTGGGGCGCTGCCCAAAGCTGGGGCTGACCACGCCCGAGGGAGGTACGGAGAGGTCTCTGGACTGAAGTCAGCACCCTGACTTGGAGTCCAGCTCCGGACCAGGAATGTGGCTCATCGTGGGGGGGCCTTGTAAAGGTCTGGGTCTTGTTCACCTCCCCACAGACACATTGGATGCTCCTCAGCTCCAGGACCGTGCCAGGTCCTTCATACCCCAGGGCCTTTGCACACACTGGCCCCTCTGCCTGGAGCTCTTCCTCTGACTCTGCCTCAATCCCAGCATAAATGTCGCTTTCTCAGAGAGGTGTCCCCCCTCCACCTGCGTCGGCCTTGTCTTATTTCCTCTTAGAACAGCTGGTTCTCCTCCAGATCCTTGTGTCAGTTTGCAGCTGTTCCTTGTTCTACATGGCTACTCTTCAAGCCCTCCCCAAGGCTAGACCAGAAGCTCCATGAGGATGGACACTGTGTCTGTGATAGCCAGGGCTGAACGCATAACACATGCTCAGCAAACATGGGCCCTGTCTCCTGGGCCATACACTCCATTTGAAAAGCTTTCAGCCTCAGTTCCCATATCTACAAAATGGGTTGAAATGGCATTTCTCTCACCAGGTTCTTGTGGGTAGAAAATAAGATGATGAATGCAAATGGGCTTTGGCAAATGTCCTCTTACCTCGAGTAAGGGCTGCATGGTCCTCCTTCTTAAGCCCCCCATGAGAGTTGGCAGCAACCCAGATTTAGACACAGACAGGCTCTGTAAACATATGTCCAGCAGGGCTTGGTTGCCTAAGAAGTATGCTTTCAGAAGTGCTGTGACGTATCCTAACTCTTTGCTGATGCTTGAAATTCCACTGTTCTTATCACAGATCTGTGTCACCTCAGAGCCCATTAGAGTCATCAGTCACTCGCCATCAAAGTAAAGAGGTGGCAAGGCAGACCCTTCCCTGAGACGCAAGCAGACTGGAAATCTGGGTGCGTCGCATCCAAATCAGCCTCACCACCATGTGTCCCAGTGACTGGGACACCAGGGGCGCAGCAGGGCGCCAGCTCTGTGGGACGTCCTAGGACAAGCCAGATTTCCTACTCTCTACCCACCACAAGCCTCTCCATCTCCTTCTTCTGTCCTGGCTTCCTGCAAGGATGGTAGCCAGTGGCTTCACCTCCTGGGAGATGGCTGACCATGGCAAGTTCCCTAACATCTCTGAGCTCCAGCTGTCCCATGTGTCCCCCACCCCAGGGTTTTGCCCTGAAAATCAAGTGGCTCCGCGTATGTGCAGGTCCCCGACAGCGCTCCTGGCACATAGTAGTAAGTCAGTAACTGGTGGCCCCAGTGATGATGACGAGAGCTGTGAAGTCAGAGGAGCTGCCCAGTGACAATGGCATGTGAGTCTGTTGCCCCCAGCAGAGCCTGTGGGGTCTGAGATCTGGGTCTGCCTGCCTCCCACCCAGACAATGCCTGCCTTGCGAGAGGCAGCTCGTTATGCCGGAGATATATGTCCTGTCGTAAAGTGTTTAATATTTTAGCTCCTAATTGCGTTACCAGAGACAGACAGCTGTTTATCCTCATCACTCTCCCATCGCTGTCTTTGGCAGGACCCACTGGGCCACTCCAGGTGTTTGCTTGCCTCCTCTTCTGAGAATCTCGGACGGCTACATGGGCACCTGCAGGCGGTTCAGGTGGTCAGCCGTGAGTGGTGCCAGCAGGCGGGGGCCGGGCTTGGCACCGCGGGGGATCCGAAATGACCCTCACCTCCTCCTATCCGCCTGCTGCCCTCTTGTCTATGAAGCACCACGCCAGCCATCAGCTCCTTTGCTTCTTACAGCAGTCCTTCAAGGCAAGAACTGTTTTTACTGATCCCATGATACAGAGCAGGAGACTGAGGCCAGGAGGGGTTGTGAATTTCATTCATTCATCCACTCATTCGCTCGTTCCCTCAGCAATCCTTTTAGGTAGGAACAGCATATGGAAGGTACTGGGGACATTAGAATGAATAAGACACAGCCCCCCCCCTCCCAGGACCCACAGCCTTGCTTAGATGGAGAGTGACAATAATACAACCACCCTTGGCCTGTCTCTGCCCCCCACCCCCACCCCGGGTAGTGCTCACGGCCAGCAAAGTGCTAGTTCTAAAACATACCCTAGCTCTAGGTCCAGAGCTCTTAGATGGGTTGCCCTCCATTTAAAGCCCCCAGAAGCTTTCTGTTCACATTCTTGTCTGAGTTAGTCCCCAACCCTATTCTTCACCATATCGGGCCCCACTGGAGCCTCAGGCTTATCACTTAGCCTAGACATATGCGACAGCCCCGCTCACTGCCCACCCAGTGGCCGTTCTTCCCCCTTCCACTGCCTGTCTTTCCGATTAGAGCCCTGATGGTGTTGTTGGTGGGCAGAGACTCTGTTTCAAACCTCCTCCACAGTGTAAATGGATCCTAGGTATCCTTTTTTTTTTTTTTTAAGATTTTATTTATTTATTTGAGAGAGAGAGAGAGAGCACATGAGAGGGGGGAGGGTCAGAGGGAGAAGCAGACTCCCTGCTGAGCAGGGAGCCCGATGCGGGACTTGATCCTAGGACTCCAGGATCATGACCTGAGCCGAAGGCATTCGCTTAACCAACTGAGCCACCCAGGCGCCCGATCCTAGGAATCCTAATCCCCTTCGCCAGACACTTCTCCCGTCTCCCTCATAACCAGGGTGACCGGCCCACGACAAAGTCCGTGAGAACAGGGGATTATTATGGACCAAATGTGTGCCCCCCCTCAAATTCATACGCTGAATCCTAACCCCCAAGGGGACGGTGTTAGGAGGTGGGGTCTTTGGGAGGCAGAGCCCTCGGGAATGGAGTCAGTGTCCCTTACAAAAGAGACCCCAGGGGAGCTCTCCCTCCCTCTGTGTGCCATGGCAGAATGCAAGAATTGACAGCCTACAACTGGCCCTCGCCAGGACACCCCATTCTCAGGCTTCCAGCCTCCAGAGCTGGGAGAAATAGGCCCAGCAGTCACGGGAGCTTGGTTATAGCCGCGCAAGCGGACGGGGACTGGACTATTTGCGGGAGAGCTTCAGGACAGAAGGCGGGAGAGACTTCTCTCGAGCCCCACCTCCCCCTTCCTCCGGCCTTGCAGGTGTTTGTGGGCAGACGAGGTGCTTTGTGCTGCAACGGCGGTAACAGACGAAGGGCCAAGAGGCAGGACCCGGAGAAAGGCTGAGAAATGTGGGTCAAGCCTGGGTCTCTGCAGGCACAGCTGGGCCTCTGTATGACCCCGGCCCGGGTGGTGGCCTCCCGCTGGTAGCGCCATCCTCTGGGACTCGCCCGCTAGTCCTAGATGTCTTCCGTGTCGTCCTTGCGCAGGGGCCATGCTAATCTTCTCTGTATCGTTCCAATTTTAGTATATGTGCTGCCGAAGCGAGCACAGTCCTAGATGTCTTCCAAGGGACGCCGGAGCCAGCCTCTTTCATCCCCCTGCCGCGAACGCCCTTTCCTCTGGTTTCATTTTGAAAACTGCTTCTCCTTTTTTAAGACCCGGCCGGAGAACCCCCTTTCTGAGTCTTCCTTAACCCCCTCACCCTGCCCTGACCACAGGCCTGAGTGCCCACCCAACTGGGTGCCCACAGCACGTCGTTCAGACCCCTTTCACGCTGCCTTCACCACCTTGATTTGTGACTATTTCTTTTCCTCATCTGTCTGCAGACACCCTGGGAGGTCCCCCCAAGGGGGTCCTCAGTCAAGGCTTGAGTGACAAGGGCCTGCCACGGGGTCCTTATGTCATGGAATTCTCCCAGTGACCTTGAGAACCAAGACTGATGCTCACCTCCATTTGCGGGTGAAGAAACTGAGGGCAGAGGGGGGCGGAGGTATCTCAGAGTGAGCTCTGGGCATGCTGGAGGGAAGCCCTGGGCCACAGCGTCTGTGGGTCGGCCCCGCCGGGCGCCCCGCCTGGACCACGGTCCCCGTGAGCCATCTTCCTGCCATGACGGGCACTGCCTGCAATCACAGGGTGGTGGGTGGCACAACCAGGTGTTTGGCCCCGGGGCAGCGAACAGACCTTGCTTGTCCTGGCACAGGGGCCAGGGAAGGGTTCAGGGGCCATTCTCTGTAGGCAGCTGGGGCTGGGGCCCATCAAAAAATAAGACCTGAGCAGGGCCTGCCGGGGGATGAGGTCATGTGGAAAAACACTCAAGTCAGAACAAAACTGTCTTTCTGCAAATGACTTCATCACGTTGCCAGAAGGCTCGGATCACTCCACCTCTCACCTTTTCCAGCCTGCCCATGGGAGCGGGGAAGACCAGTTCCTCGGGTCCTGTTACATCACTTAGACCCACCCATGAGGTGCTGGGGAGGCGATGTCTCCATCTTCCTCCAACCCGCCAGGCTAGGAAGGCTTTGAGGGCAGGCTGGAGCCTTCTCTGCCTCTGTTCCCAGTGCCCAGCTCGGAGACCAGCAAACGTCACATAGGATAACATGACATAACATAACACCCACTTGCTACATGCATGTGTTCCTGCATTGGCACTGGGGTTATGCTTGCAGGAAGAGGAAACGAGGAGGGAAGGAAGGAAAGAGAGGAGGAGGGAGAGACTGAATTCTTTTCTGGGGTGCTAGAGCACGAGGGGGCAGGATAGGCCCGGAGAGAGGTGTACACGAGGCTGAGTACTGTTTCTCTTTCTGGCCATGTATTTCTATTCAGCGGGGCTTTCTTAAGCACAGCCCCCTTTCCTGGGAGCTTGGTGGGACCTGGGGATCTAGGGAAGCCGTTCTAGCTCTGTGTCACTGATAGCCTTGCACAGGAGGTGGACGATGTCAGTGACTCGGGTTATATATGGTAATGGACAAGGTGACGTGGAACACGCAGGAAGAAGTGTCGGAGGGGCTGGCCAAGGAGGAGAGCTTTGAAGGATGAATGCAGCAGGCTGTTGAAGGCAGGGGTAGAAGGGATCTGAGGTTGCAGGGTGCTTGGGAAAGGGCAGACAATTGTCTGTGTTGGGAGCACAAGGTGCATAAAGTACGTGACAATAGGTGGTGCTGGTGGCGCAGGCTGGGAGCCAAGCCGTGGGGGAGTGGGTTTCACTTGGAAGGAACAAGGAGCCATTGAAGGGCTAGAGAATAGAGTGTCCAGTTAGGGTGTGCATTTCAGCAGCACTGCTCTGGACTGGAGGCAGGGGGAGAGTGAGACAGAGAACTACCAGGAGACCCCTGGATGATTCAGGGCCAAGAGGGGGACCACCTGGAATAGAGTGGTGGGAACAGGGTTGGGAAGAAGAGGAAGGAGAGAGAGAAAGATGCCCAATACTCATGGGCCTTGGAGACCACCAGGATGAGGGGAAAGTGGAGGCTATCGATGTTCTGGTCTCTTAGGCTGTCAGTAAAATTTTTGTTCTAATTCTATGGCAGAGAAACTCAAAATAACAGTGGCCTAATAGAGAGAAAAGACCAGGTTGACAGTCCCAGGCAGGGATGGTGGCTCCACAGTTGTCAGCGATCCAGATCCTTCCATCTTGTTGCTCAGCCATCTTCAATCCCAGCCTTGACCGTGTGGACCAGAATCGCTGTTCCAACTCCCTCAGTCACAACTGCTCTCCGCCCAGTGGCATGAGGGAAAAGAGGAAGCAGGGTGCACCCATTCTTTCCAGAGATAGGATTTAGAAATCTGCTAACGTTCCATTGGCTGAACTTAGAGGCAAGACCCTACACAGCTGTGAGAGAAACTGGAAACTGTAGGCCACCATGTGCCCAGCTACAAAACGCCTCCATTGTGGAAGAAGGAGAAAATGCATCCATGGCGGGGACAACTGATGGTATTGAGTCTGCCTGTTGGCTTCTCGGAGTTTATTTCTTATTTGCAAAATCCATTCTGTGAAGAGTTGTACTTATTCCCAACAAAGTAAGTGTTAAATATGATCAACTCCATGCCAACATCATGCTGTGTTTTCCTGGACAAGTTGGGCCCTCCTATTTGGCTTCAGGCTCCCCAACCATTGATGGAGATACTGGAAAATATTTTTAACGTGAACTCTGTGGGGCTAGTGGAGTGGACTTTAGTGGTCTGGCTCAATCTGGGGCATACATTTTTCTTGGGAGAGAATCCATGACTTTCAACAGATTTATGAGGGGGTTTGTGACCCTAACAATTCGAGAAACAGGCTGAAAGAATTACTCAGGGTCCTCCACACCTATATCGTATGACTTCTTTGTCCCTACCTTGTAGTGGATACTTGGAAAGGAATCCAGGGAAAAGATAAAAGGAATTGAAGGACTTCAGGATGGTTGAGAGTGGGCTCCCGCCCCATCCAGACAGTACCCACATAGGCGTGGGTGTGGTCCCCCACCCCTGGGCCTTCCCTCCAGTCCTTGCCCTGGCTGTGTTGGCATTTGGCTGGGTGCATGCCTGGCACACGCTGCCTAATGCCTCCCACGCGGTCCCCAAAGCTCCCAGCCAGGAGCCAGTTAGGATTTCAGAGGCACAAGTGAGCTGCTGTGTTTGGCCTGCCAGGTGAAAAGAACAGAGCCCGCATTAACGAGAAGCTCCTCTCTTGGTATCGGCTTTCCCTTCTCAGGCGATGTCTCGGACTGGGAGCAAACCTGTCTCTCTCTCCGGAGCCAGGGATTTGATATTGTCGTGAATGGAGGTTTTCATCCCCCACTAGGCGTCTGCCCTCCATGGCGCCTGCCGCTGGGGCCAGGCTTGGCACGTGAGCCCCAGCTGCAGGAGTTGTGGGTGGACGGGAGGAACTGGGCTCCAGGGCTCCCTGCCCCCACCCCGCCAACACTCAGACTTGGTGGAGAGAGAAGAGGCATCCTCCCCCCACCCCGGGAGAAGGATCAAGGAAATGGGCACGGTCCTGGCTGAGCACGATGGGTCTTGATGTACTGTTGGTGCGCATTACGTGGGAATTTCTCGACAGCGCATGGATGAGCTGATGAGCCAGACCCTTAAGAGCAGAATCACCATCCACGGTCAAGATGGTACAGAGTAAAGCCACAAAGAAGGATTTTATCAAAGGGGAACGGGAGAAGAAAAAGGCATTATGGCACCAAATCGCTTAGAGCTGGGATGAGCATCTCAGAATATGGACAGGCATGGGAGAGGAGGAGTAGGGAGTAGAGGGGCTGCCCGAGGACGCTGCCTGGGGGATGGCTCAGGAAGGAAGGAATGGGGGAGAAGAGCAGGCATGGGCTGCAGGGGAAGCCCCAGCTCGGGGTTTGGCACCTTCACCCCAGGAGAGCTAGATCCGCAAGAGAGGTCAGGGCTGGGTGACGGGGTGTGTTCCTGCTGGTGGCCGGGGAGCTGGAAACGGGCCTACCCTCAGGTAGGCACTGACAGAGCTGGCCGGCCCTGTTCTCACATCTGCAGACCCTCGGGCCCCTTCCCTCCACCCTGAGCTCTCACTGAGCACCGGCTGGGGACTTTGTTCTGATGGACTTTGTTCTGACTGCAGCCTTTGACTGCAGGTGTGGGACCAAGGAGGCTGGCCAAAGAAAAACAAAGGGGAAGAAGGGGATGGCTATGCTTTCAGGGAACTACACACACAGGCGTGCGTCCTGGCCAGGAAGCACTGTTGGTCGGCTCCACGGTTGAGGCCTGTGAGTTAGGGCGAGTCTTATATAAATGCCACCACACTGAGGACAGCTCAACAGCACAGCGGTTCACCAAGCGTCCATGCGGTGTGAGGCCCCGGGATGGGCGTGGTGGACATAGAGACAGAACAAGACAAACAACCTTCTCCCTGCCCCCGAACAGCTCCCAGTCTGGGCAGGGCGGGGTCTGCTGCCCAGCTGGGGGTCCGACATGCATCTCTCGAAAATCACCCTCACAGCATTCCTCAGAGGGAGGCACAATCCCCCGTTGGGGGAAACAGAGGTTCAGAGACTCGAAGTAACATGCCCAGGACCACACAGCCGGGGGGTGTGTGAGTGAATTTTAATCGCCGTTCTGTCTAAATCCAAAGCCCGCCTGCAGACCCCCACTCTTCTCTGGGGGAGGTGGCATGGAAGGACATGGGGTGTGGCTTGGAGCCTGAGTGGGGAGCTGGTCATGGCCCTTCCCGTCGATGCTTGCCAAGGTGCACATCACCCAGCAATTCCTGGCTGGGGAGCTGGAGGGATGAACGGACCTCCTACTCAAAGGCCACCCATTGGATAAGGGACCAGGCTCTATGGAGTGTTTGGGGGTGAAGGGGTCAGTAGGAAAGAGAGGGCAAGTGTGTTAAGACCACAGGCACTGAGCCGGATTCCTCTCTATTCCTTCTGAGTGGGGGACCTGAGGTAAGAGCCAGCCTATCTCGAAACCTCAGCTTTCTCCTCTATAAAATAGACAGTAGTACCTAATTTTTCGTGCTGGTGTGGAGATTACACGAAATGTAATGTGTGCTTTGCACCAGGCCCGACACAAAGGAGGAGCTCAGTAATAATTACAACGATGGTTCTTATTACCATTCCTGACAGAGTTTAACAGCCACGAAGAGCAGGTACACTGAAGGACCATACGAGAGGCACAAACGCAGTGCTCCTGGGATTCACAGGCCGGGAGAGGGCAGGTGAGGCAGGAAAGATGCAGGAAGGCTTCCCTTTGCTATTTGTCACCTTGTTCAGTTTCAGAATCATCTTCTTGGAAGCCGTTTCTGTCTCACTTGTGCCGAATCTCTGGGACAGGCAGTCAGCACTCGGTGACCCTCTGTGCAGTGGGTGAATCGCTGTGCCAGGCGTCTGTCTGGCTGCAGAGTTTGGGAAAGCCTCAGGCACGGCCATCTCTCTGCCCCTCCCCGAGGCTCCGGCTCAGAGAGCTTCTGTGATGTAATCACAGCCAACCGTGGCCAAGCAGCCCCCTGCCCCACACATCCCCGCCCCAGCTCCTGGAACGGGGGATCCCTGTTCCTGTGCAGCCTACGGAGCTTCTGCCACCGTCTGAGTCAGCGGGGAGGATGGAGAGAGCACCGGAGGGGAGCCCAGGGGCGCGGGCTAACACCTGCCACCTGAGGACGTGGGCCAGGCTTTTCACCCTCAGGGTGTGGCAGAGCCCGACGCCCCTGGCTTTTCCAGGCTCTACAGCAGAGCGTGCTTGTTTGGCCCACTGGGCAGCAAACACTCCTCCAATGAGGTGAGATTTGGTGGGTGCACACCTCAGTTCGTCGGCGGGCAGCCCTGACGTGTGTCCTCCCCGCAGCCTTGAAGACGGTCTGCAGGGGCATGAACCATAGACAAAACCGATTCCCCAGTCCGTGCTTTATTTGCTCCTCTTGATTCAATGCCTTGTTGCCTGTGTACCCCCACAGTGCTCCTGGACGGGGATCACCTCCCGGATAAACTGCCTGCACCCGAATCCTTGTCTCGGGGTCTACTTCTTGAGAGCCCAGGCACAGGACAGCACGTGCCTGGGTCACTCCTGGGCTGAGGGCCACGAGGGCCCGGTGGCTAGCGTGTGCTGTATCCGAGACCTGCTGGTACCAGTCTGGCTGACTCTCCCTTGACTTGCCGGCCTCGCCCACGTTCCCAGAGTGTGGGGCGAAGTCAGACCTCTCCGCTCGCTGTCCTGGGTTACACCGTGACCTTCGGTTCCTTCATATCTCCCTCGATGGCAGGAGGAGGCAGCTGGGAAGAAACTAAACAGCTTTGGGCTGGCTCCGGGAGGAGCAGAAGGCGGCTCCCTCCAGCCTCCTGTAAAATGGGTGTGCCGGCATTATATTTAGAGGGAACACTGTCAGGGGACAGGGAAAAAGAGCCTGACTCATCAGTTCCTAATGACACTAACAAGCAGCATCTGCGAGCCCTCCCGTTGCAGGGGTGATTTACTTTCTGGGGCTCCAACATCAGAGCCTCCATCACTGCCTCCCCGGAGTGTGTCATGCTCTGGCTTTTCACAGGAAAGCTGCCTAACGCCATGGCAAAAGCAAGGTAATAAAATATTCATCTGCCGAGGCTGGAGGATGGAAGCTGTCCGGTCCTCCAGGAGAAGTGGAGCCCTAAATTAAAGACACGCACTGAGCCAGACAAAGGCACGTGCCCAAGCAGCAGACATTCCCAGACACGTTGAGGAGTCACACAGCCTCACACATACACAAAAGCGCACGCCTAAATACACACATGCACACGCATGTGCACCACTCACACGCCGATGCAGTACAAAGCCTGTCCTAAGGACACACGCATACGTGTGTATTGCCCGTGCCTATGAACCCCCACGATAGGCGTGCACCCACTCACATGTCTATTCCCCCACCGTTGTCATGAAGAGTGACGTCTTCCTAGCTGGTGGACTGGGGGCAGAAGAGCCCATCGCCCAGCTCCGACTTTTGTACAGCAGTTGCCCGTCTTGGCCAGACTGAGGATGCTCAGCCCCGTCAGGCAGAAAGCAATTGCTGTGCCGGGGCAAGTGTGACTCAGAGGTGAATTACACAACTCCATTCGGCCTGTCTGCTCTGCCCAGGGGCGGGAGGTTAAGGAAAGCCTGCAAACGTGAAAGCCAAAAGGGCTGCTGCTCTTCTGGAAGCTTCTGCATTATCGCGTCTCTTGTCCAGGCTAGTGGAGGCCCAGGCTCCCTGAGGGGGGCTCGAGGAGTCACCACACTGTCCCACACATGACTGCGTGCTTGATCACAGGAGCACCTTCCATCAGAGGGGTGGCCGTGGAGTGTCACCTTCCCACTGACCCTCTGCTGCCCAGCTGGTATGCAGCCCCGGGGCTCCATCACACCTGCAAAGAGAGCAGGTTGGCCCCCTGGGCTTGGGAGGTGGGCACATAGGTTGGCTTGTGTCTGCAAAGGAGATCCTGCCTTCAGATTGTCCTAGAAGCTCTGACGGAGCAGCTCACAATTAAAGGACTGATGTCAGACATAAGGTTTTTGAATCCACTCTGGTTCACAGACCTCCTGGAAGGAATGACACATCTCAGTTCCCGGGGATGCTGCGTCTTTCCATGTATCCATTCAGCAAACATCCACCAAACATGTACCAAGACCTAGGGCCTGGGGTGACAGAGTTGACGGCCCTCAAGATCTCACAGTCTGTGA
This sequence comes from Mirounga leonina, assembly GCF_011800145.1. NCBI lineage: Eukaryota > Metazoa > Chordata > Mammalia > Carnivora > Phocidae > Mirounga > Mirounga leonina. The sequence goes on along the minus strand of NW_023270265.1, from coordinate 6,525,858 downwards.
GGGAAGCAGACGAGGGCCAAGAGAGTATTGCAATTTGCTCTCGGGAGGGGTGACTCTAATGGATCAATTGGCCTGACAAAGAAAGAGGTATGTGTGTGAGTGGGTGGGAGGTGGTGAGGTGTGGGCGACTGAAGGGTGGGGAGGAGGGAGAATTAAATTCTGAGCAGAAAAGCAGCATTCACAAAAAAAGTTTTCTACATAGACAATGGCAGACCGGGGGGGCTGGTGAACTGCAACTCACAGGGCAAATCCAGCTCATTTCCTGTTTTTGTAAATAAAGCTTTATTGGCACACAGCCATGGCCATTCAGTTATGTATCATCTTTGGTTGCTTTTGAGCTACACTAGCAGAGTTGTGTCACCACAGCAATGCCTTCGAGCCCTGAAATATGTACTATCTGACCCTTTCTAAAAAAAGTTGCCAACCCCTGTTCTGGATTCATCAATTAATTCTGGAACGCACTGTAGAATTCTTTTTTTTTTTTTTAAAGGTTTTATTTATTTATTTGAGAGAGAGAGTCAGAGAGAGAGAGAGAGCACAAGAGGGAGGAGTGGGAGAGGGAGAAGCAGACTCCCCGCTGAGCAGGGAGCCCGATGCAGGACTCGATCCAGGGACTCCAGGATCATGACCTGAGCCAAAGGCAGTCGCTTAACCAACTGAGCCACCCAAGCGCCCCGCACTGTAGAATTCTTGAAACCAACTGCAAATATCTAGAACCCACAGCATTAGAATCCAGCATGGTGTTCCAGAGCTCCTGTAAGAGTGACATTTGTGTAGGATCTACAAGTTTACAGGGCGCTTGTGCATCAATTACCCCATTTAATCCTTCAACAAGCTTATGTGCAGTTAATGGTAATTTTATCCCAATTTTGCAGACGGCAAAACTAAGACAAAGGGAAATGAAGGGACCTGCTAAAGACCACATGGCTGGGAGATGCCCAGTCCTAGGCAGCCCGGTTCCGACAGTCCATGCTCTTTCCACCACATTAACCTGCAGATGTTTCTTTGACGCACATTCCACCCCTGAGGTGCCCTCCCTGACAGTCCATTTTCCTCCTCTCCTTCCTCCCATCCCTGCTGCCACGGAGGACGCCTTTTGTGCATTGTGCGTCTTAGTGGGAGAGAGCGTTCGGAGGAGAATCGAATTTCCTTCCCGTATCTGTTTGCCGGTGCCCGGTGCACCCTGGGATGCTAACAAACAGTGACAGATGAGCTTTAATTGACTGGTGCGTGTGAAGAACCACTGGACCAGGTAATTCCAATCCACCTCCTCAGAACTCCATCCAGGAGGGGGGCCCGGGGTGGCAGTGCTGGCCCTGCCCCTGGGGCCCCACGGGTGCCCCAGGAGGGTCCCCAGGAGGGCTGGGCACGCCGAGCCACCCCTTGAGAGCGCAACGATTGAGGTGCCCTTGCTCATTTGTTTTCACGGGAGCTGCTCTTAAGGGAATTACATTCCATTTATTAGATACAAGGACCTAGGATGTGGCTGTGTTGTATCAGGCGGATTCTGAAGACCCACCCACCCCTGCCATCTACGCGCGCACACGCACACACAGACATGCACACACGCACGTTTCCCGCAGCTCCGTGCCACTGCTGACTGGGGCCCTGCACGCTGTGGGTAACACATTTAGCTCGATAAAATATAATATACGACGGGATCGTATTTAACAAGGAAAACAGGGCCCAGATGGACAGAGGAGCAGTGTGGCTGGGTTGCCATGGAAACCTCTGGTTCGGAATTTCCTGACTCCTAGGAGATTACATTTTCAACCTTAATGCTGTATTAACATAAGCTTTGGCACTTAATGTCTCTGTTTTTCACCTCCCCTCTCTCCCTTGCTCACAGGCAAAAAAAAAAAAAAAAAAAAAAGCTTCGGGAATGAGCCGGGGAGGAAGGGGAGGCTTCAGTTCACGAAAAGCCCGAACAGGATCCAGTCCAGAGCAGCGGCCACCGCACCCGAACGAAGGGCTCTGCGGTTTTCAGAGAGCGTCACATCCATTATCTGCCATGACCTGCAGACAGGCCCGCGCAGGCTGCCCGCCAAATGCCTCTTGCATCCATCCCTGCTTCCCTGTCGCACTGCCACTGACCTTTTCGTATCTCTCGGGGCTGTGGCAATAGCTTCTCACTGTCTCCCTTCTTCCAGCCCCTGCCCTCCTGTCCCCTCTTGCTGCCTGAGTGATCTTTCTGCACCGCAAATGTGTTCATCTTGCCGTAGGCGTCCTAGCCTCCAATGGCCCCAGCAGGTACAGACTGAAGTCCCGACTTGCGTGCATTCAAGGATTAATACCTCTCGTTACAAGCTCCTTGCCAACAGTTCCTGCCATATCGCCTACCCTCCTGCCCTGAGGAGGCGGCGATGTGCTTTCCGGATACACCAAGCACTTCCAGGTGTCACGCATCTGCTCATGCCATGAGCTCAGCCTGAATCCCTGGCCTTTCCCATCTTGTTGACCAAGTCTTATCTTCCCTTAAGGCCCAGTTCAGCATCACCTACTTCAGAGGTCCCCTGCCCACCTGGCTGCCAGGGCTCCTCAACTCTTGTACTGGAAGGCTGTTGGATTCCTTACCAACTGATGGTCCCCTTGGGCCTTCATGCACCTGTCCCCTCCACCATGTTGGGAACCTGTCAAGCCCAAGGGTCATGCCTCCTCACCACCATATCCCACTCCCTCCCAGAATGGTTCTGGCGTCTTCTAGGTGCTCAGGTGGCATTGGTGAAACTGAGTTTACAGGTGAAAACACTGAGGTTCAGAGAGGTCAAGATGAGTCAAACACCCTTTGTCTGGTAAGAGGCCCAGTTGGTATCTCTCACCCGCCACTACCCTTCTCTGCCTCTCTGCTTGCTCTGGGGTCTCAACATCACCTACAACCCACAAACAACCTCTCTGTTTGCAGCACTACACGTCTTTTCTCTGCCAAACCCTTTCTTCCTTCTCTATATCTTCTTCACCAGCTGCCCAACAGACTTGGACCAGCGAGGAGCCACTGGAAAGCCTAGATCTGGGACAGTGAAGCTCAGAGACCCTTCAACCCATAAAAACCCATGATTCTTCTTTCTGGTGAAACTTACCATTCTTCTAAAAAATGAGGTTCTCAAGGTTGCAAGGAATAACCACTCACACGAGCAAGTTCATGCCTTGGTGTTTCACAGTAAGGATCTGGGGAGGCATAGTGAAGACCAGCATCTCCACTACCACAAGTAGTGACTGGCTGCCACCTCCCCACCAAATTACATCCACCTGGAACCTCAGAATGGGACATTACTTGGAATAAGAATCTTTGCAGATGTAATTAGTGGGAGGGTCTTAAGATGAGCTCTTCCGGGCGCCTGGGTGGCTCAGATGGTTGAGCGTCTGCCTTCGGCTCAGGTCATGATCCCAGGGTCCTGGGATCGAGTCCCGCATCGGGCTCTCTGCTCCTTGGGAGCCTGCTTCTCCCTCTGCCTCTCTCTTTCTCTGTCTCTCATGAATAAATAAATAAAAATCTTAAAAAAAAAAAAGAGGAGCTCTTCCTGGATTAGGGTGGACCCTAAACCAATGGCAGGCACCCTCCAAGAGGCAGGAAGGAGAAGACATACAGAGATACAGGAGAGCAGGTGATGTGAGCATCCCTGTGAAGACAGACGCAGAGGTTGGAGGCATGGGTCTACAAGCCGGGGGACACCAAGGATCGCTGAATGCAGAGTCAGCAGAAGATAGGACAGAAGCTGGAATGGAATCTCTCTCAGAGCCTCTGGAGGGAACCAATCCCATGACACCCTGCTCTCAGACCTCTGGCCTCTGGCACAGGGAATAAATGTCTTTTTTTTTTTAGGCACCCAATTTGTAGTCCTTTGTTACCTAAGCAGCCCTAGGAGATGAAAACAACCAGGCAGTGTGGCAGGGAAGTCCCAGCAGGGTCCCGGGGAACAAGGACAAGGGGCTCATCACCTGTGGGTATCCCCCACCCCCGTGTCCATCTCTTGGTGGTCTACTTCCCTTACACCTGCCCACCAGCCAACTCACCACATTAACCACTCCAAGAGAGGAAAAAGCCTTCACTCCAGGCTCCCCCAAAGCCCAGTAGACCTTGGCCCTGCTCATCCTGGTCCAAGCAGCTGAGGCCAAGGCCAGGTCGTACATTCCAGCAAGGGGAGGGAGTCTCTCTCTGAGAGGGCCAGACAGATGACCAGAGACAATCCCAGACTGGTACTTGCCCCAAGGCTGAACTTCCTGAAGAACTGACTACTAGGCAGTCGGAAGGGGGAGGGAAAGGGGAAGATGCTCTTCTTTAAAGTGTGAGAGGGAGAGCACCACCAACTGAAGCCAACATTGCAACCCGCTTACCTCCTTTGTGGGAGTCCAGCTGCCTTTGTCGAGCTGCTCAGAAGTGCTCACTGCTCTGGGGCAGCCCGACGGCCACCGGTGCCTGCAGGGGTGGGCCCGGAGAGGCTGGGTGGGAGGAGCGGGCTGCCGGGGCCCTGGCTGAGCTGGGCGTGGCCCATACACCACGGGTGTTTGCCGAGGGCAAGGGACCACGGCTCTGGTGTGTCAGGCTGCTTTTGTTACAGTCCAGCTCCCCGAAACCTCCCTGCGTGTTGTACAGTGCTCGTGACGGTCCAGACTTCCTCTCATTCACTCTCCCCGGGCCCCAGGGTGTAGGCATCACTGTGTGCCTGTTGCACAGGTCAGAGGACACAGGTGTGAATGCCCAAGGTCACAGGACAAGTACACGATGGAGTCAGGATCCCAGCTCAGGTTGGAGGGGGCTAGAGACCAACAGCCAGATGCACTGCACGTTCCTAGAGTGGACCCTAGAGTGCAGGGACCTTACAGGGACAACCGGTGACATTCGATTATGGGATCCAGAGCAGGTCATAGTTGGGGATTATCAGGGCTAAATTGCCCCATTTTGACAACTACACTGTGAAATGTAGAAGGTCTTATTCTTAAGAGAAATACATGGCAGAGTTTCAGAGTCACAGGGAGCAATGTCCCCAACTCACTCTCAAATAGCTCAGGACGAAAATAGAATCATAAAGTGAGTGAGACAAAATCTGGCAAGTGGAGAATCCGATGAAGGGTGTGCAGGGGACCCATGACTACTCTTGCACTCTGTACGTTTGAAACCATATGAAAATTAAAACTATAAAACAGAAAACTTTAAAGTGCTAGCTCTTTCTATTTTTTAAAGCAGCCTTCATGAGGTGTAATTTCCCCACACGAACCGCACGTACTCCAAGTGTGTGCCGTGGTAACTTTGGGCACACGTGTGTACCCATGAAGCCATCACCACTGTCGGGAAAGTGAAGGTGCCCGCCACACCTGAGTCTCCTCCTGCCCCTTCGTAACTATTCCCTGTCCCCCTTCCCCATGTCCCCGGCCCTAGCCCCAGATTACCGCCTTCTGTTGCTTTAGGGTGTTGGAATTTCCTAGAAGTTTATATAAGTGGCATTGCACAGTATGCACTGTTTTGCACTGTTTTTAAGCCTGTCTTCTTTCACTCGGTAGGATTATTTTGAGATCCATCCATATTGTAGTGTGTATGGATAGCTCATTCCTTTTTGTGGCTGAGTAGTACTCCCTCGAATGGCTCTACCATAGTTTGTTTATCCATTCTCACGCTGATAGATATTTGGGTTGTTTCCGGTTCTTGGCAATTATGAATAAAGCTGCTATGAAGATTTGTTACAGGTGTTTGTGCAGACGTATGCTTTCATTTCAATGGAATGATTGGTCCATACAGTAGTATGTGTTAACTTTCTTTTCTTTTTTTTTTTTTTAAAGATTTATCTATTTATTTGAGAGAGAAAGAGAGAGAGACAGCAAGCAGGGGCAGGGGCAGAGGGAGAGACAGAATCCTGAAGCAGACTCCCTGCTTAGTGTGGAGCCCGACAGAGGGCTTGTTCCCAAGACCCTGAGATCATGACCTGAGCTGAAATCAAGAGTCAAATATTCAACTGACTGAGCCGCCCAGGCGGCCCTGTGTGTGTTAACTTTCTAAGAAGCTACACAAGTGTTTTCCAAAGCGGACGTGCCACTGGTAGCATGAACAGATTCTGGTTTCCCCATATCCTAGCCTCAGTGTTGACCGACTTGGCATTGTCAGTCTCTGTGATGAGACCCATTCTAGTGGACTCCAGCGGTCTCTCACTGTGCTTTTCATTCCCACGTCCCTGACGACCAGCGGTGTTGATGTTCTCACTATGCCATTCCCTCTCCGACTTCTCTGGGCAGAGGTCCACGCAGCAAGCCTGGGAAGCTCAGTGACATCTGCCCTGCAGTCCGGAGGTGGACAGCCAAGTCCCCGACAGAGAGCATGGAAGTGCACGGGCCCAGGTTGAAGACTAGAGCCCCCACATAGAACGCAGGGTACTTGCCAAGAGAAGTCTTGGTCCAGTGGCTCCAGTAGGCAGAGAGTGCCTTTAAGACCACCGCCAGCTCAGCAGCCAACCCTGGGGCCTTTCACAGTTAATCAGTAAACAAGGTGCAGCAGGTCCTAACCCTTAGCCTCCATTCATTTACTCAACAACCATCAAGTGCCTCTCAAGTGCCCAGCGCTGTGACCAGCATACGTGTTTGCCAAGTTTGCACTGGTTCTTAGGTGGTAGGCAACGTTCAGAGTAAAAGTCAAAACCCCTAAGGATGATGTTCAAGGCCTCTCTTGATCAAGTTCCTAAATTTAGGTTTTCCTGCCACATCCTTGCCCCCTGCCTATGCTCCAGCTCTTGCAAACGCCCAGTGTCCCAGACTCGCCAGCCCCTTCCTGCCTCTCAGCCTTAATCTTCTCTCATGCTTCTCTCTCTTGGCTGCTGGAGAACTTCTCAGCCAGAGGAAGCCTCCCTTGTGGCCTTCCTCATCCTCACGGGAAGACCTTCCTGGGGCCAGCGCTATCTGAACTTCTATCCCATGCGCAGTCTGCAAGGGCTACAACTGGTGACATTCGATTATGGGATCCAGAGCAGGTCATAGTTGGGGAAGGGCTCCTGAAGGGCAGGATGCTATTGCACATGCCCCTCTAAGCACAGGGGCTCCTAGTCCACTAGTCACCACTGGCTGAATTGGGCTGATTTCTGCACCACACCCTCCCTTTCTGCATTTGGGGACTAGGAGCACCCGCCGCCCCATTATCCACACACCACATGTGGTTCACAAATCACTCCAAATGCCAGAGGTGACACCTGCTACATTCTAGAAAGTTAAGTAGCTTTGCCACCTTGCCCACCATTACCTGGAACAGCCATTATCATTGTGTGAACACATGGCCCAGGAGTTTAAACACTACAACCAGTTAGTTTCTCGGGGCGCGTCATCTTAAACACGCCAAGCTCAACGAGATAAGAGCTGGTCCTGGAAGCTTTCTTTTCTTCCCTCCTTTTTTTTTTTATTCCTCTTGTTCCGGCAGCACTTACCCATCTGTACTTCCCCAACAGAGCTCTTCCCACTAGAAATGCCATGAAACCTTTCAAATAAAATATTTAACGTGTGGATCCAGTAATTTTATATTGTGAGTAATGAAACCTTTATCTAGGTCCCACATTTTATTAAACCTCAGGGTTCTCCTTTGGTCTCTAATGACATTACATTGCGTTAGAGTTAGACAGTTTTTTACAGGGGGCTGTATTATTTGTTGTGACTCGGTAATGCTAATGTTTAAATTTTGAGTCCTTTTACTGCTGATTAAACCTCTAAAGACTATAGCAAAATTTCCGCTCCACTGCTAGAAGAAAAGAAAACAGCTTGGTTTGTATTGAGGAGATCACTTGAAGAATGTGCGGGAAGGTTGCTGCATTTATGAATAAAGTGAGGCATTATCATTTTTAATAGGAATTAAACAGCTAGAGGGAGAAGTCGGGCAATGCTGTGATCAGTGCAAAGGAAAACAATCTAACAATTTTAATTAACTGTATTTTAATAGCTTTAGTTATAATTGAATAATTTAAATACCCAGGGAAACAGTTAAATCTCCTAAAAGCCTTTTTTTATTTACATTTTAAATACAGTTCACGGTGAAGAGATGACAGTATGTGTGCTGGGGGGAAATCGCCGGGATGACTCCAGCAGCCGGGCAAGCCTGGAAGAGGCAGGTTGGAACTTTGAGTGATCGTGCGCCAGGGACTTGCAAGCCCCACCGCCGCGGGCAGAAATGGCCTCCTGAAAGGACCGGGGTGGGGGGCAGAGATGGGGCAGTGAGGAGCTCCCTGCCCACCCAGAACCTGCAGCACATCTGGCGTCTCAGCCCCTCCAGCTAGTGGGACCTGGAATGAGTCTCGATATTCACTCAACATTCAGGCAATATTTATTGCCAGCCTGCAGTATTCACCACCACGACAGTATAAAGTAGTAGAAATAACAGCCAACACTTATCATACGCTTCCTGAATATTCGGGGCTGGAAATAATGGTAAGTGAGAGAGAGAGAGAGAGAGAGAGAGAGAGAGAGAAGGAGAAGGTCCCTACCCTCTTGGAGAGAGAGATGATAAACAAGCAAACTACCAAATAAACAAAATAATTATAAATTATAAGAGGTCTACGGGAAGTAAAATAGGATGATGATAAAACAGACAATAATGGGTGGTGGGGGTAATTTTGGATAAGATGAGCAGGGGTGGCCCTTCCCTGGAGTTGATATTTATGTGAAGACTTTGAGAACTGTGGGATGGGGGCTGGTATTGAAGCCTGAGGCAGTTAGAGCTATCCTGCCAGATAAGCAGCATAAGCAAAGGCCCTGGGGTGGGGAAAAATTTGGTAGCATTTTGGAGGAATTGAGCGAACCTAGCAGTGGCCAGCCATAGGGAGGAGAGGAAGATGGTGCATGGTGGGGTGAAGAACCTACCAAGGCACATAGGCTTCTGGGTAGCCATTGGAAGGTTTTAAGCAGTTGAATGATGCAATTTGGTTAGTGATTCAAAAAGATCTTACTGCTATTTTCCTAAGCTTTGTGCTGGGGTATGACCTCCTCCCTCCCTCACCCCTGTGGGCCTATCCAGGCACTATCACCCTTCCCTGGATGGTAGTTGAAATGACAACTCCCAACCTCCACCCCATCCCATGCATGGTGCCAGTAGCCTAGCCCCTTGGACAGCCCCTCTTGCAGAATTCCTAATTCCCTAGTCCTATACATACCCCATCTGGGAGCTGGCCTTTATTCTTCATCCCTTGCTGATTGGGGCCCAGGTTGGAACTGAACAGACTTCCCCCACCACTGCTAACCTCCAAACCATGAAGGGGCGGCCTTATCAAATCTCCCAAATTCTACATATGGATCCTCCTGCTACTGCATGTCCACGCCTGCACTGGGGCCACCAAAGCCCGTGGGTCATGCATATTAACCAACAGTTTCCTCTCGGGAGACCAGCCCACTGCCCACCCAGCGCCCCTTCCTCCCTTCTCACCAGCCTACTGAGACAAGCCTTTCATGACTTGTAGCCAAGCCCTTCTGCAGCATGAGAATCTCCATCAGTGCTAATGAGGAATCCTGGGAGGGGCAAATGTCCACCTCTGTAGAGACTGGGCACGGGGAGATGGCAAGATGCACCCTGGGGGGAGCAGCTGGGATCATAGCAGATACTGCTAATGAACGGTATTTTGGATTGCCATCCCCTTCCAGTAGGAGCTGGGCACTCCTGCAGCTCTAGGCTGCTCTAGGAGGCCCAGCATCCTCTTCTGCTGGGGGAAGGCCAGGCTGTTTCACTAATGGGGCCCCCACCTAGCTCAGACAACAGCAGGGGAAAGCTGCTGGCTGAGCAATCCATTTCTTCCTCCCTGGAACCTCACCGGCTTCTCAGAGGGCTCGATGCAGGAGGGACCAGCTCAGACTCCAAGTTTAAGCAGCAGGCTTCACTGATAGGTCTGGACCTCAAGTTTATTCACGAGATGATGCAGACCATATTCATCCCACAGGGGATGGGGCAGGCTGTGTGGGGTGATGACAAGATCTGTGACACCGAGTTGAGCAGAATCGAGCATAATAGCGAGAACAAAACTCATGTGTGCTGAGTATCACTCTACTGCGTCCGCTCTAATTTGCGCTGTGAAGTGCCCCTTGAGGTGAATCCCATCATCCCTGCTTCACAACGAGGGAACAAACAGCAGAAGGTGTGGCAATTTGCCCAAGTCACCCAGCTAGTGTGTGATGGATGGAGGACCTGCCGGGCTGCGCCCTTGTTCTTAACCACTATGCGTTGACTCGCCCCATTGCAGCCCCGGCCTGACATTCCCTAGCCTGTGCCACCCAGCAGCATCACCCATGCGGTGCCCTCGCTTGTTCGTCTCGAGAACAGTAACCAAAAGGGCCTCCTCTGTGCCTCTCATCGATCTCATTGCAGATGAAGGAACTAGAGACACAGGACCCTACATAAGAGCATACAATTATTCATGCTCTTAAACTTGAGCTAGCGGTCCCACAAAGCTCAATTTCTCCACAAGCAAGTGGTGCCCCTCAGTACAGCTGCAGGGGCTGTGGGTGCTTGTCCTCCTCGCTCATAGCAGGGCTGCTGGGCTAGGTCCAGAATAGGTAGCAGGCGAGGCGGGGAAAGGCTAGACCTTCTTTGGGGTAAGAGTGCAGAGAAACTAAGTATTGAGAGTCTGAGTCCAAAGCCCAGAGAAGCAGGACCTGGGTGGTGGTGGAGGGTGGGGAGCATCTCAAATGTGCCTTTCTGCCTGCAGAAGTCACACGGTCAAGGGGAGCCCAGGTGTGTATCCTGCTGGGGACAGCCCAGGGCTCTCTTTGCTCCATGTCTCTGGAGTCCAAGGCTGAACACAGAGCATGACCACATCCTGCCCCAACAACCCCATGTAAGGGTTGTCCCTTGAAGGAGCCCCTGGCCTGCACTAAGGGAAATTAGAGGAGGAAACGGGAGAATAGGCAGCTGGGATCAATGGGTGGCCAGGCTATGGGGGAGGGGTCGCAGTGACCTTTCCTGGGTGTGCAGGTTTCCCCTGCAGGACTGATGGACTTTCTTGTCCAGCTGCTGGAAAGGGGATCAGCTGAGCGCACTCCACGGTCAGCCCTCTTTAGGAATCAATTTGGCTAAAGAAAGCCGCACTGTCAAGGTCATACCCCTCCCTGGGCAACCTACATTCACTGACCAGCCACCTTGGAGTAGAGGAGCCCAGTCCCTTTGCTTAAACTCAGAACCACTCTGAAGAGCCACCAGCTTTGGGGGTCCCCACGGGGCCAGCTGAGGCTTTGCTAGGACTACATCACACTGTCCGATTTCTCCCTCAGCTCCTTCCTACTTTCTTCCCTCCTCCTGCAGGTATGAATCCCACACTAATCTCCAGCTCAGAGCCTGCTTCCCCGAGATCCTGACCTGTAACAGCCACTGACCTAAATTTCACACTTACTAGTTCCTGTTATGGACCAGACATATTCAGGCACTGGGGACAGATACACATAGGAAAGGTCCTTGCGCACCCTTCTGGCTGGGGAACCAGACACGGAAGCAGATCTGTGTGCTGAGATGAGGTGGGGGTTGTCACCGGGCCTTGCTCCTGGAAGGCCTAACCAGGGCCACTCATTTTTCCCTGGGTGCATTCCCAGTGTCCTAGAATCGAAGGGTAGGAAGGGGCTAGCTCCCCAGTCAGCCAGCCTGTCTGGCTTTGCATACTTTCAGTGATGGGGGGCTCCTATAGTCCTGAGCAGCTCTGCAGAAGTGGAACATGCTTGTGAAGAGTCCACCCCTGCTTCCCGTAGCTGTCCCCACACGGGTCTTATTTTCACCCTTGGACTTCCAGGACAAGTCCATTCTGGGGTTGCTGAGTGGATCTGGAAATCCCTGGACAGGTGAGGAGACGCATCACCGAAAGAAGCCCGAAGCATGTAGCAGGGGAAGGGGCTCCACACCACACAAGTTTGCAGAGAAGGGGGTCTTCTAGTGGGTGTGCACCCTTCTAGGAGGTGTCTCCTGCCTGAGCCTCAGTGTCCCCTCCAGCCTTGGACTGTGTTCTCACATTCAGAATAAGGGCTCTTAGGATAAAGCATAACTTGGGAAATGCTGCAGGACTTCTCAGTGCCTGCATGGCTCCAGTGTTCAGGGGAGACCTGCAAGAGCAGGGCAGAGCACACAGCATCTCCACTAAGCTGCCGCTGTTGCTGTTTCCCCTCCTCCTCACCCCCCTCCTCCCCTCCCCTTCCCCTCCGCCTTCTTCTGCAAGACATTTTTCAGGGTGAACGTTTTAGAGAGTGTGCTTTGAGAAAAAAAAATGCTGCTTTCAGAACTTTCCAGAGCTGCCCCTGTTCTTGCTCAGAAGGGAACGAGGCATTCCATCCTGGTGGTGGCTTGCAGGAGAGTGGGGGAGGCAGGCAGTGGTATCTGGGAGAGGAGGAGAGGGGGGCCGGAGGCAGGGCGCTCCTCCTCTCACCTTCCCCAGCGTTCAGGGCAGTGGAGCGGGGCTGTCTGGACGGCTGGGGCAGGAAGCCTGGGGAGGCTTGGGTGGCATCCATGGGTCCCCGCCTCTGACAAATGCGTGCTACAGGCTGACAAAACAAACGCGAGTGTGCACCAGGCTGTCCTTAGTCGGCCAGTTCAGAGGCTCAGTCACCAGGCCCTGGCTTCCATCCTCCCCGACATCTGAATTACGGTGAGGTGGGAGGCAGGGCCTGGCCGGCTCTGGAGCGGGGGTAAATGATAAACAGATGTGGGAGGACAAAGGGGCAGGATGTGCTGGAAAGGTTTGAGGTACCTCGGGCCCGCTTGCAAGAGCCCTTCTCCCCGGGGGATGAAGAGGGCAGCGAGGCCACAACAAAGAGAGACCAGTGGCAGAGGGGTTAAGGCCATGGGCTTTGAAGTCCCACAGGCCTGGGCATGAATCCTGACTCCACCACTTGCTCATTGTGTGACCTTGGACAAGTTATTTAACCTCATGTGTCAAGTAGGGAAAATAATAGCTCCTTACTCAGACCGTGGCTTTGGGCGGATTAAAGATGAGGCACAGGGAGGACTTCACATAGCCCCCGGCACATAACCCCAACAAGTGGTAGCTGTTTATGCTGTCGCTGAGGCCCCTGGTGGACTAGGTCCTGCAGAACCAAAGTGGACTTGTCCAGGGAGTATGGACTGTGCCCTGCTCAGTGCCAGGAGCCAGGCACAGACCCAGGCAGGCCCTGAGCCTGGCCTTACAGAGCTGAAGGGCAGGGAGACGCTGTGTTAGGAAGCCGCTGTTGACCACAGGGCATCATCTAGACCCAGGGCCTGCTTCTGTGCCTCAAATGAGAAGGTTGTGGAAGCAGCCTGTGCAGGGCTTGCCCCCTGCCATTAGCTAGTGACAGTGCAGGTCTTCCCACAAGCTGCCTCTGCCAGACGGACTCCTACTCAGGCTTCAAAGCCCAGCACAAATGGCCCTTTCTCCAAGCAGCCTTTCCTGCAAGGCCAGGGCCCTCCTAGCACTCGATGCATGCCTTGGCTGTGGCACTTGTCAGTTCCGGTAGTATAGGTGTTCACTTTTGACTTGACTTACAGCCCTTTTTGGACGAAAAGTTCTGTGAGGGCAGAAAATGTTTGGAGAGCTGTACAGAGTGATGCTTAGGGGTATGCATTCTGGAATCAATCCCATGTGGGTTGGAATCCCTGGATGCACCAGAGTTTATGACCTTAGGTGAACTCATTAACATCTCTAAGCTTTGATCCCTTTATCTCTAACACTGAGAGAGACACAGCCTAAGAAAGGGACACTGGCCACAAGTTTTGGCACAGAGCCTGACAATGCTGGGGTCACTCGGACACAGTCACTAGTACATCTGTATGTCCATCTTTGTGTCTACCTAGTCTTACCCCGTCACTTGGCTCATCGCAGGTGCTCTATGAGTAGTTATCAGTTGAATAAAATCAGTAGTCCATTCCAGGACTCGGGATCAAAATCTTCACATCTACCCTGTGCACCCAAAGGAACCCTGAAGCAGTCCAAACCCACCCCTCTAATTTACAAATGGGGAAACCGAGGCCCATGCACTTTTGTGGGGGCTGTGCATGCAAGCAAATCCTCCTTGGTGAGTTGGAACGGTATTTCGGTTAGTTCCGCAGCGCACGGATTCTCAATAGCCAGTTTCTTTCCCATCTGAACCCTTTCTGTGTAGAGGAAATATCAAGGTGTATGATGTCAATGCAGTTAAGTAATCCAGCCAGCTGTGTAAACATCTGGAAGTAGTAGAGACACAGCCCCAGAGCGAAAGCAGGGATCAGCGCGTCCAGACGTCTCGGTGAGGTTCTAAACCGTAACCTGCAAGGAGCCAGTTAGGAGAGTCAGGGCTCTGGTCAGAAATCCGAGCATGCATTCTTTCCTCTTCAGCTACGGAGTCCTGGAGGGCCTCGGAAGAGGACAAGAGGGCCACTGTGCCCGGTCTGCACAACTTTGGAAAGTGGATGTAAGGTTTAGGAAAATCCTGCTAATGACATGTTAGCAGCAGCTGGAAACAACTTGTCAGATTCACAGGGACCTGCCTCTTCTGTCTTTCCCCGCAGCAGGGAGTGGCCGTGGCCGTGCCCTGACCAGATCCCCAAGACAGAGGGGGCAGGTCTGGACGTCGGGGATTTTAGGGCTTCAGATGAGGAATCCCTGATCTGCTTTCTCCTTAGAAGCGACTATTCACAAGACAGAGAGCCAGTGGGGGAAAAGCTCCGAAGGAGCTCCCGGGCCAATGCTTGAGTTGTGGAAGAGGGAACTCAAGTCCAGAGAGGGAAGCTGCATGGCCAAGGTCACACAGCTAGGCAGGGAGAGACTCAGAGCTGGAAGCTGGAAGCCAAGCTTCCTAATTCCAAATCCATGCTGATTTCCCTACAACACAATTGCCCTCTCATTATTTAAAATTATTTTAATAGTGCTTATTGCTCCTTTTTTTAGATCTAATTATGAAAGTAATATTGTAAAAAATGTAGAAAACACTCAGAAGCACAAAATACATTTGTTAACGGGATGTCCAGCAGGAGTTAATCACTGGTTCTTACTGTCTCTCTCTACACATAACACACACACACACACACAAATGGTATTCAGCTCCTTTGGTAAACTTTCTTTCTTTTCCTTCCAATGTCTCGACAGGTGTGGTCTGTGCTTTTCTGGGACCAGATATTGTCATTTGCATGTAGAGAATGCAAGGTAAAGGGAAACTTGTCCTGTTCATCCCTCATGAACAATGGGGTCTCCTCTGAACCCCACTTTTCTCATCTGTAAAATAGGTTATCATGTGCCTTAGAGTGGGTCAAATTAGAGCAAGGATGAACAATGGCTTTATAAAATAGAAAGCATGCTGTTTAAAGACTGAGTGAATGATGATGGCAACAGCAGGTGCTTAGGGAGGGAGATGGTGGTTCTACAGCCACTGGGTCTCACTTTCTGGCTCAGGGCACCCCACTCAGGGTAGCTTCCATCTCCTGCCCACAAAGCCCAGTTGCAACTCTCAGGCCAACTTCTTTCCTTCCACCCAATGGCACCCAACGTCACCCATCGGCAGACCCCAAAGATGAGGCCACTCCTTCAGAACCCTCCGTGGATGGATAGACAGGCTGCGCAGGCACTGGGGGTGGCCATGGCGGCAGGATGGCCCTGCGAGTGTTACAGGGAGCTCCCCCACCTCAACTGTTCTTCCTTGGCTGGACCCCAAAAGCTGCCACGCTCAAGGCTCAGAACCACAATCCCAGACACTTTGGGGCCATACTTTGTCCCAGCCACGACACTGCAATTTCTCCTATAGGCTCTCACGCCTCTTCACCCTGAGCAGGAGGGATGCTCATACCTATTTTACAGATGAGGAAGTCAAGGCCTTCGGCACTCCGGGTGACCCTCCTTATGGGAATGTTTGCATTAGAAAAGAATAAGCTTGCTGGGCTGGAACTTCGGGTGCTCTTGCTGGTTGGGGGTGGCAGGGACTGTGGAGGTCCTGTCTTTCTCAATCCTGTTGCGGGCACCTGGGGGCTATGACTGGCCTTTATTGCCATCTGCCTCTCCTCCTAGTCTGCCCAGGCAGCACAGAGATGGATGACATCCAGTCATTCCCCTGGGAACCAGCAGAGAGACCAGGAGCAGAGGATGATGCCGGCTCACACCAGCTGAGCACAAAGGTGGCCAAGTACCTGGATTCCACCAGTGTCTAGCTCAGGTGTCACCTGTCCAGGGCTGCAGGTTGGGAAGCTGGGGTAGGCACCTGAGACCAGGAAGCGATGACCTCCCTGGGGAGAGTCCAGGCAGGCTCTGACCATGTCTCATGAATGGTCTCTGCTGGGTCTGGACTTGAAGGGCCAGAGGTGAATGGGTGCAAGCCCACTGGGAGAGGAGCTCCTCCTCCAAAGTGCCCTTGTCTTAGGGACAACCTCCTCCTTGAATGTTAGACGTCCTAGTTTCAGCCTCACCCCTCACCCAGAGCTTGGCCAGATGTCTCAACCCTCTCTGCACCCCAATAATAAGGCCCACTTTGCCCGCCCCCCTTAGGAACAAACGAAGGACTGTTGAAAACTCTCTTCAAAACCAGAATCCCAGACTGATTTTACTGGGTTTTACTGTGGCGCAGGCAGGAAATGGCCTCTGGCCAAAATGGCAGGGGACCCGAGCAAAGGGAGAAGAATCCAGCCATGAGCCCCCTCCTATGGATGGCATCCTGGCTTTAGTTCACAGAAACCCAGAATCGTCACCATCAAGGAGTCAGGTCCAAACCTGGGCACACCGCTTCATGACCTTCAGTGCATGGCCACCAAGGGCTCACGTTTCCTGCATGCCATCTCCGGCCTCAGGAGCTCCCCATCTCCTGGGGCTTCCTGGCACCACCCTGCAGGCCTGTCTGCCTGGGCGTGGGGAGTGGGTGAGTCACTGCCTCCCGGGACTTCTGCATGGTGTCTTCACCCCACTGTGGAAGGTGCCTTTGAACTTGGCCGGTTTGTCGTGGGCTACAATGTGGGAGTTCTGCAGGTGGCAGGGGATGGGGGACCCAGCCCCGGGGTAAGCTTCTGAACTCTCCAGTGTGCCCAGGGTGGCCCAGGCCTTGTTATCTTCTCTGTCAGAAAGTAGCCGGTTCTGAACACCCAACTCCAGGGCGCCAGAGGAATCCCAGCCGGGTCCCTTTAATAGGTCTTGTCAAGCAGTCCCCAATCCAGCAGCGATAAGGAGGCTCCGCTACTGGGGACGGCAGCCCAGAACCAGCCAGGAGCTCCTATCTTCCATCTTCACGGGCAATCACTGGAGTTCAGTGGCTTCCATTTATCAGGCAGATGTAATCTCCTCAAATAGCTGTCACACACCCCTCTTCCTGGCGCTCTCGAAGATAACTGCTTCCCCAGGAGGTGAAGGGGCATTTCCTTCCCCAGGAAGAGATGCCATCTGCATGCAGGTTTGCACAAAGCCACTTACTTCTAGTAGCAGACTTTGCTGGTTGCTTTCAACAGCATCCATTCTCCCTCTTCTCTTTAAGAACAGCGTGTGTTCAGGATAGCAGTGTCTGCAGCTAAAGGACTGCCATTGCTCCCTCCCTGGTGTTAGAGGGGTTCTGGCCAATGACATATAGTTGTATGGCAACTTTGGGAAGTCTCTTAAAAGGGCCGGGGCAGATTCTACGCCTTCCTTTTCTGCTTCTTGCTACCTGGAATGGTGATATAATGGCTGGAACCCCAGCACCTATTCTGAGCCTTGAAGGGACCTACACAATAGGAGCCAAAATTGAAGGTAAGGCAGCAAAATTGAAGATTTAGTCCTTCACCCTTTTGAAACACTGTACCAACCTCAGACTGCCTATGGACTTCTTTACAGAGTAGATAATAAACTTCATTTTGTTTAAGCCACATTATGGGATTTCTATCACATACTGCTAAATCTAATCCTCACAGATATACTTTGATTCCAAAGTCTGACGACAGCACACTGCTTTACTCATTCAGAATTCCCTGATTTTTTCTCAGTCATGCAGCAAACGTTCTCTGTGCTAAGCTGTTTGTGTAGGGGTGGGGGGTGGGGGTTAAGGGCTTAGAGATGAATAACACCCAGCTTTTGCTTCCTAAGAGCCCCCAGTCCAGGTTAGACGTCAGATGTGATCTTTCTCTGCTCAATAGCCTTCAATGGCTCCTCCTTGCCTTGGGCATGGTACAATGCAGAGCTCCCGGCCCCTCCCTCTTCCCCACCCCTCTTCCTCTCCATGCAGGACTACTTGCTGGCTGGTGTGCAGCCTGGGAGTGAGAGCAAGAGCTGTGGAGTCAGCTGCTCTTTGCCTGAGCTCTGATGCTGTCTTTCACTAGCTGTATGGCCTTGGGACATGTTCCTAGAAAGTGCTTACCTGTCTCCTCATCTGTAAAGCAGAGATAAGTCACCCTCTGACCGGACTTCAGAAAATTCAAGGGAATAACGTGGGTACAGCACATAGCACAGTTCTCAAAAATAATTATATTTTTGTTATCACGCTTCATTTAACTCACCCTGCCAGTGGGTGATGGCTGTGTAAGAAGCAGCTGCCTTGTGCCAGGCACTGCCTCCTGCCCGGTGTCCACTCCTCTCTCCCTAAGGGGCCATCTCCCCTCCTTACCTGATGCCTAGGCTCTACGAACCCTGAGCCCAGCTGCCCCAGAGGATCTTGGGTCAGTGCTCCTCTTGGCCAGCCCATTCTTGTTTACCCACACTTCATGGGCATGGGCTGAGGTCCATGGGAGTCAAGATCACGCCCTTGTTTGTCTCTTTCTCTCTAGTAGTAACTAATACTTAGAAAATGCTTGCTGACTGGATGGAGGATGGAGGATGGATGGAGGATGGATGGATGGATGGATGGATGGATGGAGCATGGAGGATGGATGGATGGATAGATGGCTGGATGGATGGAGAATTGTTGGATGGATGGATGGATGGATGGATGGATGGATGGATGGATGGATGATGGATGGATGAATAAATGCAGTAAAGAGCTAGCCATAGTCAGCAAGGTAAGCACTATAATAGATGAATGTACAAAGTATTATGGAAGAAAGAAGGGTATTCTAACTTGTCCAGATAGGAGACAGAGAGGACATTTGTGCTGAGTGTTGATGGGTGGGGGTCTCCAGGGTGGTTGGGGGTCTCTAGGGTGGGCAGTTACCTGTATAAAGTCATACAATGAGAGGGGTGAACTGGTTTTGTTGCCCTTTTCATCATGCCTAAAACCTTCCTTCCTTGAGGTGGAGAAAAGTGGGTTCTTCTTGAGACTCTAACCTATAGCGTTAGAACATGCCAAAGTCTTTCCCCTTAGATGAATAATCATGAAACTTTGTCATGAAGAGGCCAAAGGCTGGTCTCAGGACCCCGGAGGAGGAAGGGGGAACCCACATGAAAATGCTACCTTGTCCTGGAGTCAGACACCCATGGCCTCTGAGCCCAATGACCAGGTGAAGACAGTGGCTCACTCCTCTGCTACAGTGTGGGAAGCAGGGCTAGGAGTGGTCAAGTCACTTCCTCCCAATCAACCAGATGGTGGGTGGTGGAGCAGACTCTAGAACCTTGAAATTGAGGGCCAAGAGCTGCCTCTGTTCAGGTTCCCATGCTGCCTGGGGCATGGCAGCGGCAGCCAGGGAGCTCAAGACTCCCTCGCGAACCTACCTGGAAGGGAGAACATTCTGGTGGTGGAACAGCTGGGCAGCAGGCTGTAGAGAGGAGCAACAAGGCTCACATCAGTGAGTGTCAGAGGAAGGGTCTGAATATTCCATCCATTCATGCATTCCCTCACTCACTTATTAATCTATCAATCATTCATTCAAACATATTTATTGATCACCTCGTAAGCACCAGGCACTGTTCTAGATGCTAAAGGGAACAGACAGGGGCAGGATCTACACATCCTGGAGTTTATTTACAGAGTTGGGAGATGGAGAACAAATCAGATGAGCTGAATGACCACAGGTGGAGAGCGGCACAGCTGAGAAGACAGAATGAGGCATAGACCACGATGGCTCATGGTAGATGGAGCCAGGGGAGGTCCAAGGAGGAGGCTGAGACCCGAATGACAAGGAGTTAGCCATGGGAAGGTTTGGAGGAAGAATTCCAGGCAGAGGGCCCAGAGGGGTGGGATGGTATCAGTGGGGCACCCAGAATGCCCAGGAGAGCCACAACCCAGGGCCAGAGGGGTGTGGGAATCAGGGCTGCTTTCGAGAACACCTACCCTCCAGTGCAGAGCTCTGGAGGGAGGCCGCTGTGAGCGCGCAGCTAAGATGTGGAGGTCTGAGTGGGGCCTCCTACTTTCCTCACCCTGGCAGCCAAATTTTTGGTACCAATATTTGCTCAGCTGTGCACAGGAAGAGAGCAAATTGGCAGGCTCAGTGGGGGCAGACCCTGGCTCAAGCCACCCACCGAGCAGAGGCTGTTATTTATGTCCTAAAACCCTTTCTCCTTCTTTCCTCAGTGGCGTGGCCATGTGATCTGGATGGATGTGGGTGGTGCAGACAGCCCCCCCCATTCTTATCTGGACACTGGCCACCCAAATGAAAGATCATATTCCCCAGTTTCCCTTGATGCTTAGCTAAGATCTTGTCACTGAGATGTGAATGGAAGTACGGCATGGCCACTTCCAGGACCTTCCTAGAAAGACAGTGGGCTCGGGCCCTTTGTTCCCCCTGCAGACACGACATTCTCTCAGGGGTGGCTGGCCTTGAGGGGCCACAGCCTCCCTCGGTCTGCAGCAAGAGGTGCACTAGAGGCCAGGCAGAGATGTGGGTCCTTCATCACAGTGAGCCTGCTCACCAGGAACCAAGGCCCAGCCCGTGTCTTGCAGGTGCGTCCTTCCGATTGGTAAGATTCCCCCCCGAGCCTGTCTGGGGAGGGCTGCAGAGGTGGGTTTGGCTTGGAAAAGGGTGGGAGCTCCTGTCCTCAGAATGGAGAGATGCTCTGAGGGAAGCCTGACCCTGGGCCGACTTCAGGCTGTGTGCACGATGGTTCTTGAGTAGGCTGGCTTTCAGTTAGCAGCCATGACGTGGCCTCAGGCACCACATATCTGGCCACGCCATGTGATCTGGATGGATTCTCATGTCAGGGTGGCTGGGCCCACGGACCAGAAGGATCGATGTCGACGTGATAACAAGAAGCAGTATGTGTGGTCTGACTTGAGCCGCCTCAGGGAGTACACGGGAGTCTGAGAAGTAAGACTACCATGATGGGTGTCCAGGTATTTTGGTAGCTTATGGATACCGACAGGGACCCTCTCCTTGACCAAAGCCCAGCCAGGCTCCTCTGAGCCCTCTTCTTGACTAGGCCTCAACCGTGGCCTGAACAAACACGAACATAGCTTCTAGTGGCTCATGGATGGATTCCTAGGGTGACTCTGGCCCCCTTCAGAGCGTGGGAAAGCTCCAGGCTACCAGAAGAACAGACGGTCCCAGTCATGCCCTGAAGAGAGGGTACCACCTCGAAGCTTCTGTGGGAGGGGAGGAGCCTAACTTCCACCAGCACCAGGCAGCCAGCACCAGGCAGCAAATCCGGAGGGGGTCCATGTGGTGTTGACCCCCTTCCCGCCTTTTGTCATCTGCACTTCCCTGACTCTCCTGAGCCCCTGCTCAGAACCCTCCCCCTCTCCCTCAGGCTCCCTTTAAAATGCCCAATCCCCTCCGTGTAAGTGGAAGCTTAGTTCAGTTCATGCTAGGTCTTTTTCCTACTGTAGTGGTTATTACTGAGTAAATCTGTCCTTACCCCCATTAGCCAGTGTCCACCTTTGTTTATCGGGGACAGTACCCAACAGGGGCTATAAGAACATGGGTGTGTTGGTGAGCACTGGGACTCTGGGGCTGTGGCTTTGAACACCCAAGTGAGTGTTGGCATGGCCACCGGGGCCACGGCGGTGGATGTAGGTGGTGCAGACAGGCGTGGCCGGGGTTAGCCGGCTCACTACCCTGATACCCAGATACCCAGATACCCAGACACCCTGCAGATGTGTTTCCTAGGAAAGCCTTGCACACTCCCATTTGTCAGACCACGGGCCCTCATACTGTCCATCTGTGAATGTGAAAAGCTCAACTGGTCAATGGATAACCCCCTGGTTACCAGTGGGGAGGTTGCCAGAGACTGGAAGGAGGAATGGCAGGCCCCGTGGGGCTTCCTTCCTGCTGAGGCTGTGTCCCCTTCCCACCGGCCCCTTCGTGCTCTGCCTGGTCCAGCGCTCTACAACTCCCACTCGGGCCCTGTTTTTCTTCACCTTGCTGGAAATGTCAAAAATGTCCATTCCATAAAGTCACTTGGAGGTCTTTTTGACCTCTTGAGCTGGAAGGCAGCGCCCGGCTCTACCCTCCCCAGATCTGGGTTTTACGGCTCTGATGATCCCGTGGTGGAATTTCCATGACACGTCTGATCCTCCCAATTCAAAACGCCCTGTTCCCCTGGATGTTTGGGTCAGCACAGAGAGCTTCTGTCTGTCACGTCCCTTGTGCTGAATTATTAAATGTGCCTAATTCATTAGCAGGAACACGCCCCTTCTAGTGCCACTGCGGTTAGGAAAGCACCAGGGGCACCGAGGACAGCAGGGGTTTTTTCCCCACTGGCTGGTAGGCTTCCTCCCACCTTCCTTTCTCTTCCCCTTGGTCCTGACCTCCTGCCATCCAGCTCTAACCACGAGAGGAGATGAAGCAGAGTGAGGAGCTGTGGGCATGGACAGCACCGCCTTGAGCCGGGCTTCTCGGCTTCCGTGGTGAGACTGCCATGTGGATCTGGATGGTTCTTGGCTGTTGCGGGGGCGGGGGGTGGGGAAGGGGTCTGTGCTATGCATTGTAGGGCAGTTAGCAGCCCCCCTGGGCCCTACCCACTAGCTGCCAGCAGCACCATCCTCCCCTAGCTGTGACCAAAAATATCTCCAGACTTTGCCAAACATCTCCTGCATGCAAAACCGCCCCAAGGTTGAGAGCCCCTGATCTAGGCATAGAGTAGTGTGCGAGGAGGCTGAAGGAGGCTGCAGAGATTGGTAACTAAAAGCATGGCCTCTGGAACCCTGTACCCTCACCCACAACTTGTCTCCACCTCTTATTTGCTATGTGCCTGTCGTCAGGTGACCTACTCTCTCTGTGCCTCAGTTTCTTCCCCTGGACATAGGGAAACACTAGCAGCTCACCCAGCAAGCTTTGGTGACAGTGCCTGGCTCTTGGTTGGCACAGTATCAGATGGGATGTGGACAGGTCCCCGTGCAGAAAGGCTGTGCCTTGTGTTCTTATTCCCAGCACTCCTCTGTGCCTCCGGACTGACGTTCCCAGCCGGCGTTCAAAGTCATCATGATCAGAACCTGCCCCCTTCTCCAGCGTCACCTCTCACCAGCTCTCCTCACCTGAGTGAACCACTCAGAGTTCACGGGAGGCACCACGTTCTCTCCTCCATCTACCACTTGGCTCTTGGTAGTCTGCCCCTCGGCCGGGAATGGGGGACCCCGTTCAGTTCCTTCTTCACCTCATGTGCCCCTGCTCAGGATTCAGGAGTCACTTGCTCCAGGCCTTCTTCCTGCCCTCCCTTTCAAGGCTTGTACCTCCCCCTCCCCAATCCCAGTCCCCTCCACTAGCTCCTAGGTCAAGGGCTTGCCTGCAGGTATTTTATTTGGGGAAACAATCTCAGGGTGGGCAGACTGGAAAGAGCAGAGCAGGAAAGGAGA
This sequence comes from Mirounga leonina, assembly GCF_011800145.1. Classification (NCBI taxonomy): domain Eukaryota; kingdom Metazoa; phylum Chordata; class Mammalia; order Carnivora; family Phocidae; genus Mirounga; species Mirounga leonina. The sequence continues at coordinate 6,502,320 of NW_023270265.1, read as the reverse complement.
AGCCAGTCCGTGAAATGTGTCACTGAGTTGGTTACAGCTGCCAGCAATTGGGGCTACTCGGAGGAAACTTCTGGAATACGTCTGTGAATTTTGTACCCTAGGTAGTGGCCAGCAGCTCATGTCCCACAGGGGTCCGGTTGGCTCAGGGTGGGTTGCCTGCTCACACGTGTCAGTGTGGATGAGCAGCTCACCCACATCCCCTCTGGTGGTTGTCAGATAGGCCCTGGGACCAGAGGCTGGAGGACATGGTGCAGCCGGGGTTTGGTACCGTCAGGCGCTATCTGAGGGCCGCTGATTTTTGCAGCAATGGCCAGAACGAATGGCGGGCCAAGAAGATGTGGGATGGGACATGCAAACGTCTGATAACACTGTACCTCCTTCGTCCCCTCTGCCCCCCACCCCTCTCACCCCTCCCCCCCACTCACCACCCTGTTCCTGCAACTGCCCACTTGTGTGCCTGGCACCCTGGAGACTGTGACTCCTGTGAGCGGAACTATACTTTGCTCTATACCCAGACCCTATAGAGTGGCTGGAAGAAACTGGGTTTTAAATAGGCGCTAGTTGAATGAAGGAGCCCGTGAGTCAGAGGTAGGCCTGGACCGCAGGGCTCTTACAACTTCCCGGGCTGTGATGAAGCCACTGTCTCATGGGCAGCCTGAGCCGTGTCCCCGTACCCGCAGCCTGAAGACGAGCCGAGTCTGGGGGTGAGGTCTGCCGAGTGGGGTGATGTGAATGTCTGGGAGGCTGATCTCCAGAGCACAGCCACCGCCCGGGGCCGCAGGTCGCCTCTCTGCCCCAGTGCCGACGTGAAATGGCCACAGTGTGGGCGGTACACCTCAGCTCTGTGGCCGCAGGGCCGCAGGGCCTGGAAGTGGATGGGCAGCAGAGTCACCAGCAAGTCGCCCAGACACCTAGCTGCAGAGTGGTGGCTGAGACCTAAGCCCCCAGAAGGGACTTCAGCGCCCATGGCACTGTCCGGAGACACCAGCTGCTAAGACTCAGAACTTCAGGGGTGACAGGAGCTTTGGCGAGCACCCTCTGCAAGGAGCCCATCATACAGACACGGGAACAGAGGCCCTGCCCGAACCTCACAGATCCAGGGTTTGGGCCTGAGGTGCCCGCTTTCGTCTGTAGAGTGCACTATATAATGTGGAGCCATGGACTGTTCTTGGAGAGGTTGGCAGATTGTTTTAGTTTGTACTCTCCCCAAAGCAGATGCTAATTCAAGGGCTGGGGTGCCAGTGGGTCATCTGGGAGGTGCTCGCAGAAATCAGCCATAAATGAGCAGGGAGGGTGAGGGGGACAGGTGCTTTTGTGGGTGGCTGCGCCCAGCTTCACCAAGACCTCTGAGAAGCACGGAGGATGCCTCTGAGCTGGCCGAGGGAAGGCTGGGGAGCTGAGGTGGCTCTGCTCAGGCCCCAGCCCCATTGACCTGAGGGTCGCCCCCGGGGATGGCAGTTCCCTGCTGTCCTCTGTGTGCAGGCTGAGTGATCCGGAGAGAGGGACAGAGCTGCTCAGCTGTACTTGCAGGAGAAGCTGCCGGCGCCGGTGGAGTCTGGGTGGGCCCAGGGCTGCTCAGGGGGCTGAGATCAAAGGTGGGTCATTGGGCTGTGAGGCAGAACCCCAGAAATGGCTTCTGCATGCCTAGTGTCAAATACCGGCCTCGTGTCCACACAAGATTGTTGACTAGCGTGTCTCCTGTTGGACCCGGTGGGTTGCTCTGGGCTCCTCACCTAAACCCTGGGCCATCTGGTGTTATGTCTCTGGAAACCAGGTAGTTTAGTAGGTGCCAGACCAAGGGCATGCACCCACAAAAGAAGGGAAGTGGACGGGAGGGAGCCCATCACAGCAGCAATGCCGTCAGGGTGCCTGACAAGATGATGTCTTTGCTTTGTGATGTCATCCGCTAATCTACACGGAGAGTTAGTTTTCCTTTTGAATTTTTCTTCTTTTTTTTTTTTTTTTTAGATTTTATTTATTTATTTGAGAGAGAGAGAATGAGAGAGAGAGCACGAGAGGGAGGAGGGTCAGAGGGAGAAGCAGACTCCCTGCCGAGCAGGGAGCCCGATGCGGGACTCGATCCCGGGACTCCAGGATCATGACCCGAGCCGAAGGCAGTCGCTTAACCAACTGAGCCACCCAGGCGCCCCCATTCCCTTTACTTCTTAATAATACAGTGTGTATTTCTTTTTTTTTTTTTTAAAGATTTTATTTATTTATTTGAGAGAGAGAATGAGAGAGAGAGAGAGAGAGAGAGCACAAGAGGGGGGAGGGTCAGAGGGAGAAGCAGACTCCCTGCTCAGCAGGGAGCCCGACGCGGGACTCGATCCAGGGACTCCAGGATCATGACCTGAGCCGGAGGCAGTTGCTTAACCAAC